>NC_007250.2:420000-573434 GCF_000002725.2 Leishmania major strain Friedlin | reverse complement strand
TAACCCTAACCCTAACCCTAACCCTAACCCTAACCCTAACCAGTACAGTAGCACACCCGTACACCAGTACAGTAGTACACCGTCACGCACCCGTCCAGGTGGAGAGGGTGTCGCTGTGCAAGGAATCAGTGGAGATATAAACCCTAACCCTAACCCTAACCCTAACCCTAACCCTAACCCTAACCCGTGACCGCGTACGCCCCGTATGTGCACAAGCACCGGTACGAGTAAATGGGCCTGTGCCCTTACCCATACTTTAAGATACCGCACCTTCGGAAACAGAAGCGCAGACGCACACCCAGACACTCTGCCAACGCCCCCCCCTCAGCATATACGGACATCTCGTGCCCAAGCGTGACACAGCAGAGCCGCCTTACGTTGCACCGCAGCAGCGCAGAGAGTAGTTAGGATGCGTATCTGAGGATTCGCGTGAGGTAGAATATGCGGGTGTGCACCGAAGCTCTCGAGGCATATCTGCGTTGTCAGCTTTTGCAGCGCTCGTGCTCCGGCAGCTGACAAGGAACGCGAAATTGTACGGCCTTATCGTCATTCACCGGGCACGTCCACCTTTGGGCCTTCTGCTGTCGGTGTCCCAGCCAACCGTCAAGCGCACGACGGCGCACCAGCCCGACATCGACCCCTCGCAGGGAGGAAACCAGAGTAGGGCCGATCGGCTATACCCTATTATTGTACACGAGGAGGCGGCATTACATCCGAGAAGAAACACGGCATATTCGCAGGAAGTTTGATGCAAACACCAGGTTAGTGAGGGGAGTGTGACGTGCAAGGGTTGCAAAGGATACTTTCGAGTCAGATGTTGTGGTTGTGAAGCTCGAGTGCAACAGTGTAAGAAGTAGTTCCCCAGCATAAGAGCACCACGCGCGTTTGCGTGCCGCAGCCCTTTGTCACTTGACGTTTTCCTTTCCCTGAAGACGCCGCGTGATATGAACATGTTCGCCGCCTTCACGCGCGCAAGAGCTCGTCTTCCAAATCATCTTGTTTGGCTATGACGGCGCTGCCCATGAGGAGGATGGCGGCTTGAAGGTGAGCGGTCACAAACACGAGAACGTTGCAAACCACCAGGGCAGGACGCGCACCCGCCAACGACGGTTGCGGGCGGCAGTGGCAGCCACTGCGCCCCGTACGAAAGACGAGTGTATTATGATAGCGCCGTCGCAACGGGAAGGAGCCCGCATCAGGCGGCCAAGGCTGTCGGAAGGATGCGACGGGCAGAGGAATGGTGTGACGGTCGCCAAAACCACACATCGTGGCGGAAGCGGGAAACACCACACACCGGAATGCCGCCACCCCATGAAGGACAAACGGGGGCGGATCTCAGCGGCAGCTAGCGATGACCCGCGAAGCGACAACCACCCTTGCGCCACAGTTTTTTCGGCGAAGGGTAGCGCGCAACACGAGCATGTGCCCGCACACCCGCTTATGCAGGAAGCGCATCAAGGGGCGTGTGTGCACGCGAACCGATATGCTGCGGTGCAACGCGCCTAAGGCAATTGGGGGGTTCGTGGTGCCATCCCGGGTGTGTGTGCTGACCCCCCTCCGTGTCACCTTCAAGGTCGGGTGCGGATATGAAGAATAGCACTCTTGGAGAGTTTGGCACCTGCCGTTTGCACGGTATTTACTAAGAGCGAAACCACCTAGAGTTTTTTTCAACTTTTTTTCTGCATTGCCTTTTACGTTGGACTTGTACCTGGTATGCCTGCACGATGCTTGAGGGCAAGGCAGGTACTTGTTGCGTCGTGCGGGGGAGCTGTGTTTCAAGAGGGGGCCCTTTTTGGTTGCCCTTCGCTTGGAAAACGTAGTGTATAGGAAAGGTCTTGCTGCGTTTCCTCACCATGTTGGGGGGTGCGCTCTCTCCGTGTGGAAAGTGCCCTGAGGTCGGGGGTAGCTCCTCCGGGTGTGAATATGATTATGAGTGATGCTCATGATTTGAAAGGAATGAAGAATGACGACCGTCTGGCCCTCAACAAAGTGTCCCTTTTGTTTTGCTCCTCTTCTGCTTTATTTTTTTACTTTAATTTTCGTACCAGCAAGTCACGGCGCAAGCTCCTTTATACCAGCCTCGGAAACGATGGGAAGTAGCAGCAGCAAGGCCAAAGCGACGCCGGCCGTGTCTGTGCCTCGCTATGAGGACAGTCCTCCAGAGTCGACCAACATAGGAGACTTGGTTGTTTCTGGTCGGTACAAAGTGGCGTCTCCGGAGACAGTAGAGCTAATGAAGCAGATCCAGGCGCCTCGTGATGCGAACAAAATGTACCCCGACTCCGACGTCAAGGATCTGAAGCAGTACATCATTGAGCAGGAAGGGCTGGAAATCGGCCAAGCTCGCCGGCGAGCGCTCGC
Source organism: Leishmania major strain Friedlin (assembly GCF_000002725.2). NCBI lineage: Eukaryota > Euglenozoa > Kinetoplastea > Trypanosomatida > Trypanosomatidae > Leishmania > Leishmania major. The sequence continues at coordinate 571,073 of NC_007250.2, read as the reverse complement.
ACAGCAGTGGCGCTTTTTTTTGTCGTGCGAGCCGATGCAGCGCGCCTTAGACGCAGGCATTATTCTTGGTAGCGTCTCAGCCTTTGTCGCGTTCCGGAAGCCGCGAAATCGCGTTCCCGCAAAAATATCGCTGATATTTCTCGGCGGTTTCTGTGTCGGAATGGTGTCTGTTCCACTGATGGTGGTTGCGACAGAGTCGTACAATTCGAAGCGTATAAAAAAGCTGGAGCAGGAACTCTTTGAGAAGCAGAGGTCTGAATTCTATAAGCGGTAGGTATTGGGGAATATGCAGCTGCCGCCCCTACTGTGGTGTTTTTTTTTTCGGGTGTGTGTTTAGCTGATGGGCGTCAGTGAAATAGGAGTGGTGCGCACTCTGCAACGTGATCGGAAGAGCGTGTTCGTTCTCTCGAGCAGTCCGAATGGTAGGCCGTATCTAGCGTTGCGCTAGAAGCAAAAACTGCTGTAAGTGAAGGAATTGAAAAAAAAAAACTGCGTTACAAAGAAAAACGCGTTAGCTGGAATTATTCAGCGCATGCTGTGGTCAGCCAATGGGCAGGTGCAACCTTCTTGAAGTACCTATTTCGCTGATCGGGTTTGGCATGTTTCTCTCCGTCCAAACAAATCTTTTTCTGTTTCTCTTAATCTCTCTGGTTTTCGGAGGGCTTTTGTTTTCCGTGTTGCCATTTTTTGGTTGTTTTGCCCATAATAAGTGCAGCACATATATCACTTAATTTTTGAACTGCTGCATGGAAGTTGAGAATGAGTGGCACTCCAGCCATTGGCGCGCGCGAGAACCTCGCGTCGCGTGTCGACGTGGGTCACTCGCCATCGGAGTCTTCAGGAAGGGATGGACATGTCGCGCATCTTCTGGCGCAAATTTCGTTTCTTCATCGAGAGGTGGAGCGCCTAGAGGAGCTGCTTTCTACGATGCGAACAAAGTCGTACGCCGATGTACGTGCGCTGACGAGCCAGTATGAGCAAACTATAAAGCAAAAGAACGCGGAGCTAGAAAATCTTCGGCACACCAGTATGCCGCGTGGTGATGTTGGCGATGCAAGCAAAAGATGTAAGCTTCTCGAAAAGCAATTGGCCGCCGCCAACAGCGAAAAGAGCGTTGCTTGCATGGAAAGGGCGGACTTGCAGGCGAAATTGCGGAAAGTGCAGGCGCTGCTGAAGTGCAGAAAAGATGAAGTTGTCAAAGTCAAGGGCAGCTTAGAGGAAAGCAATGTGGAGCGATCGTCGACGGTTGCGGCACTGAAGATGACGGTTGAGACTTTGTCGCAGGAGCGCGATCGCTTGAACTCAGAGTTGGCGGAGCGGGCAAAGCGGCAGTGTGTCGAGAGGACAAGCACGGGCACAGTATGTGAGTGCCACCGCTCGGAAGGCGAGAGTCAAACGACCCCTATCGAACGGATGTCCCAGTCGTGTCAGGTGTGCACGCTACAGGGCGCTTTGTCAACTTCGGGAGAGGAAGCCGAGGCACCGCATAGCCTAGCGAGTCTTTTGGAAGAGAAAACGCGAGAATGCGATCAGCTTCGCGGTGCCTTGGAGGATCTAAGTGCGATGCAACGGGACGCCTTGGCGATGCTGGAGGTGACAAAGAACCAGCTAAGCACCGAGGCGGATCGGAGGCGAATCGCGGTAGAGGATGTCGAGAATTTGTCCTTGCAGCTTCGTGCGTTGCAGCAGCGATGCAGCGATCAAACTGCAGCGGAGCGTGCGATGGGGGACAAAATCAGACTCTTGGGAGAGGAGCGGCAGAAAATGCTGGTGGAGAAATCTCAAATTGAGCGAGACAGAGATCACTGGGAGGAGCAGCTGCGTCAGTACGAAGCGGATGTAGCGCAGCTGTCGGCTACGAAAAACCACGCGAACCGTCAATTGAGCACACTTGCAAACGAAAACGAGAATTTGCGTGCTGAAATGCAGCAGCTGTGCGAGCGTGAGGCACAGGCACTATACGCTGTGAAGGCAAAGGACATGGAGGTGCAGGAAATTCTGAGCGCATATCAAAAAGCTGCGCAAGAGAATGAGTCGCTGTTGGAAAGTCAACGCTTCCTTGAGCGGGAGCTGGACAATGTGCGGGCCGGACTTGCTTCAAAGGAGGAGACTGTGGCATATTTGCAGGAGCAGTTGAGATCGATGCATTTACGAGAGCAGCAGCTGACATTGGATATCCAATCACTGGAGTACGACAATGAGAATCACCATCAACGACTAGCGAGACGGGATCACGAGGCAGCTGAACTCGAAGCAAAGAGCTCGGAGCTGGCTCAGCTTGTGCAGACGAAAGAGCACTGTATTGAAGAGCTGCATCAGAGCTTGAGTGAGTTGAGCAAGCAGGTGATTGTGAAAGACAACGAGTCGTTGCTGCTGCGCCAGCGGTGCGACACACTTCTTGCGGACATGGCCTTAGTCCGAGTTTCGTTTTCGAATGAGAAGGCGAAAGTTCAGGAGCTGGAAGCGGCCAACGCGCGCCTTGTCGCGCGTGAAGTTCTATCGCTTAGCGATGCGGCTGATAGAAGAGAACAGGCCCAAGCGCTAGAGGATGAGCGGGCAACACTGAAGGCGGCGATTGATGAGAATGAGAGACTTGCGGTCTCGTGCGAGCAGCTTGCTGAAAGCAACAAAGTTCTGGAATCCAGAGTGGCAGAGTTGGAAAAGTCGCTGCAAGAATCGATAGAAGCAAAGGAAAGGCTGCATAGAATTGTACTAGAGCAAAACAAGGCTCTTTCTCGCCTCTCCGAGTGAAGCGAGTAACGGTACGGTGGCAGGTGCTGTTGTTTTTTGTTGTTCGTGCTTCTGATCGATGATGAACGACGGTGTGCACGTCAGCGGAGTACTGAAGGTACCTTTTTCTATTTTTCTTGCATACAATAGATGCTGCATAATTTTCCGTTTCGGTGAACGATGGTGGAAACACGCACAAAGAAAAAGTAGATGCGTTGTATGAGAAGTGATTCTCGGCTTCGCCGCGTTTCTGAACGGCTCACCACTTGCGCATGTGTAAATTGGTATTGCAGGGTTGGTCAACTGCTGTGTGATGCTTATTTGTGGTGCATCGTCGCTTCTGCCTCATTTCTCTTGTTTTTTTTACTGTATACACCCTCTGTTTTTCGGTGCAGTGGAAGGCCTTCGTTTTGACGTTGAGGCACCCTCTCGCTACTCTGGTTGTACTACTGGATCGGGCTTCAGAGCAATTGTCCAGTCGCGAGGCCCCGTTTTTCATATACGTAGCGAAGATGAACGCCATGTACTCTGCCGATCAGATTCACGTCCCTCCTGAGCTAGGGACGATCATGAAGCAGTACACAAAGGCTGTGATGCGCGACAAACCGACGGATCTGTACAAATATAGTGCTAACTTTTTTGCCATCTTGAGCGGCTACGCGGCGCCGTTCGACTCGGAAGGGCAGCTGATGGAGAATGGGGTGCAAGAGGCATCGTCGCGTTCGACGGTCCCGATCTCCTTCGGATCCGAAAAGGAGGAAAATGCGGGGTCACAGGACCCAACCGACATTCTCCTTCGCAGATACGACCGCACTGGAACAGGCTATATGGACCCGGCAGAGCTTCCGCAGCTTCTAGCAGAGCTGAGAATGAATTTGTCTCTGGACGAAAAGGATGTGGTCTCCGCAGAGGATATTCTAGCAGCGCTTCCGAGTGCATGCGATCAGATCGACCTGCTGGAGCTCCGCAACCTGCTGTTGGAGAGTATGGGTGATTAGCGCTTCTGCGGGGAAGTTTTTTTTCGTGGTGGTGTTTATTTTCTCGTTATAGGTGTGTGTTTAGGTGAGGGATGTAAAGTACGGCTGGTTGCGCCGTGGGTGGGCGGCAGTGTTGCCGTTTGCACGAGGTGGATTTGCTTTTTGTTTTAGCCATGTACTGTAGCGTTGGTTGATGCAAGGAAACGCGCATTAACAAATTAGTGTCCTGTAGAACACCAGCTAGCTGGTGCACGTCTGCTCACACGGACAAGGTTCTGGGAAACAGAAAAAGAGACATCTCTCGCACAGCTGTCTCCCCAATACAACGCAATCACCTCTGGTTTTCCGTTTGCCGCACTGCGAGCGTCTTCACGCGGTTACCGTAAATGTGACATGATCATGGATTATAACCTCTCTTTGCTTATCTTTTTCCGTCTGCTTTCGTGCTGGTGTGCGTGTGCACTGTATGGCGTCCGCGCACACGGACATGTGGTTGCCGGCTTTGATGGAGATGGCGGACGAGTATGCCTCCGAAGCAGGGCAAAAAGGACGCAAAGGCCTCTGCGCCGGTGATCACCGTAGCGCAGGAGCTCCATGTCGACACGGATCTGCGTCGTCTGCAGGAAGCGTGCGGCGTTCTAGGGGAGCCGTTTGCACCTTTTGCGAGGCGGTTGAAAGCGGAGCTGATGCGTGTGAAGGATGGGGATCAGGAAGGAGTACCCCAGGTTCCCTTGTTTGTGCATGGGGCGGTGGCGCTCGGCGATTTGAAGACGCTTTGCAGCGTTGCACTGCGACCTTATCCCTTTCTCCGGGTGATTCAATTGCATCACGCAGTACTCGGGGACGATGGCATCCTCATTCTGTGCGAATTTCTCAGTGAATACCAGCCTCTTCCGGATCGCAACCCATTTGGCATCCAGCGCCTCGAGCTGCCGGGCTGCGCGATCGGGCCACGGGGCTGCCGGTATCTTGGCAGCTACCTAAGGAGCAACGCAACGGTGACAAAGCTAGTCCTCGACTTCAACCCGTTGGAGGATGCCGGGGTGCGTGAGCTCTGCACAGGTCTACAGTGGAACAGCTCCTTGACGTCGCTCTCTCTCCAGTACTGCGGCGTTAGCTCGGTTGGAGCGGGCGATATTGCATCGCGAATCGTTAAGGAGTCCAACGTGTCGGTGCTGTCGCTCCGTGGAAATGCGATCGGCGACAAGGGTCTGGAAGAGGTGGCCAAGGCAATCTGCGTGAGCTCGAAGCTGGAGGACGTCGACCTGGCCGATACGGCGTTCACAGGCGACGTGAATGCCGTGCTAGCGCTCTGCGAAGCCATGGAGTGCGTCACAGCTCTACGTGTGGTGGACTTGAGCATGTGCACCATTACACCCAGTGCTACCGAGTGCCTACTCAAGTCGTTGCAGGCAAGCGGGCACGTTACTACGCTGCGGGTTAGCGAGCGCACCGACCCTGTCGTGTACAAGCAAATCGTTGGGATTAGCGCCACTAGGTCCCAAGCAGGTAAGAAGAAGAAGGGCAAGAAAAAGATGTAAATATGCGTCGTTTGTTTCTCCATGTACACGACTGATGGGCTGCCCTTAGCGTCTGTTTTTTTTTTTTCTCCTCTGGCGACTAGGTGATGAGCTCAAGCTAGTTGGACCCTCTACATCATCATGGAAGTAGCGCACGGAAGAAAGGGCAACAGAATAGCAGAGACAGATTTGGTGTGCCGAAGCTGAACGCGACAGCCGCACCGTCGGTACTGAACCATAAATGGTGGGTTCTCCCTCTGCTCTAGATCATGTTTGCTGCTCCGGGCGTCATGCCAGGAAAGACCTGTGCGTCGATCCAACTCCTTGCTTTACTCTCGCTCTCTGCATCTTGGCCTCTGCCATCTTCTTCCTTGGCATATCCTTTGTGGAAACATACACACACGATTAAACGCAATGCTCTTCGAAACCGTTAGGTGTGTTCCTCCACATATATTACGGGGCGGCGCAAAACGTGAGAGGCGACCTCTTGTTTCGTGCAGTGCATGTGCGCGTCCTGGCTTCGAGCCGTGCTCGCTCGGGCATCTTGGTGCTTTCAGCTTCTTCACGCTGACAGGCAACCTTATCTTCCTCCCTTTGGGTTCCGTCATCCCTCTTTGGTCACAGAAACTGCGACAGGCAGGCTATGGTTTTTTTCTTTTGCGTTGAAAAGCCGGCTCGCAAGGACGGAGGCAAGGGGAAGCGGAGGGCAGAGGGAAAGGATGAGGAACCTTACACGTGGTCGACCTTTGAGAATCGCATCGCCGTTATCTACGATTCTCGAAAGGGAGCGCAACCTTCCGCAGAGGAAATCGAGTCGCAGCTTCGAGCGGCTCAGTACCCTCTAACGCCGCGCTTCTTTGCTACCCCCTTGGATGGCGTTGTAGACGGAGACAATGAGCAAGAGGCGACGGCACTGCAGTGGGTTTTCGAGGACATCATGCAGTGTGTTCAGCGAAGAGAGAACATCACTCTTATCCACCGAGGCGTCCACGTCGAGGAGCATCTCGAGCCCGTCCTGATCGCCTTTCTTCAGGCAATCCGATCGTCAGCGGAGTACGGAATGCAAGTTGCCGCGGATGAAATCGCGAAGGAGAAGCAGATGCAGCGACTTCTGCAGATGAACGTGAACGCCGGCGAGGTGGATGCGACGGAGGCACGCGGCACAAAGGTGCACGAGCGCGACAACGCGAGGCAGGGTGGGGGCAGCGTGCAGCTGTCAAAGGAGCTGCGTAAGAAGATCGCCAAGCTGCGACAGGAATACCACTACGTGCACCCCGCCGACAGGCAGGCAGCCGCAGCGAACCGCTACGGGCTCATCACAGCCGCTCACAATGACCTCCTGAAGCCGCCTCGCATCGACTCGTCTTTACTGATGTCGCAGGCGTTCGCGGCGTCTTCCCCGGTGAACCGAACTACCCGGGCATCTATGGCTGCCTCACTGATGGCGGCCAAGAGCGCACGCAGCCACACTGCCATCTTCAATCAGCTGCAGCGCCGCAACACTGCAGGGCTGCTGTCAGAGCTGCGGGACCAGGAGCCGGACGGCGACTGTGAGTCCATTCGCGGAAACGGCTGGGGCGACAAGATCACTCTCTACACCTTCGACGGCGTGTCGTCCGTGATGGCGCTGCCGGGAATTCCCAACTTCGACGAGGTTGTTCGCGAGTTGGCGCTCGACTTTTGGGTTCGCACAGACTTGAAGCCAGTGGACGGCAAGCGAGTGTTGATACAGATCATGGAAGGTCAGCGCGAGGACGTCGGCCAGCTGTTTCAGTTGAGCCTCAACTGGTACGAGGACATGCCAGACTCCCTCCGAGTCATCATTCGCGACTCCGCCAACCGAGTACTGGAGGCGGTGGCGTCTGTGGCGAAGGCAGGCCTTACCGACGGCACGAAGTTCCACCACTTGATGGTGCGTGTTCACAGTTTAGAGGAGGGACAGTTGTCGTGCGAGGTAGACGGGCGGTCCATTGACGTGCAGCTCATTCAGCAAGAGCACCCCATCGCCTTCAACCCGTGGTCGCATCGCCTCTTCGTGGGCGGTTACCTTGACGAGGTGAACGCGCCAGCCTTGGTGTTTCGTGGGGTCATTGCGGAGCTGCGGTTCTGGTCAGGTGTCTTTCCTTCGCACCCCATTGTCCGGTGGCCGCTCTTTGCCGTCGAGAATGGGACGCTGCAGGAAGTGACGCGTACGATTCCTGCTGACCATCACGAGACACTGTTGAACCTGCGCGCTGTGGAGGAGCCGTCACCGCGCAGCGCTCCGTGGTTTGACGGCAACCTAGTCATGAACGTCGGAACGCTGCCGCTTTTTGGCCCTCTCATGCACAACTGGCGAATAGAGTTGTGCTTCCGCACCGACGTCTCGTCGCGGATGATGACGCTCTTGGGTGTGACGGATAGAAACTTCCAAATGCAAGAGCTCGGCATCGTGCTGAACTCGGAACCAGTCATCACAAAGGAGCGGCTACGCTACCATGAGCTCCACACGACCTTCTACGTTGCGGATGCGTTCGGTGCCTGCTGCTCTGCGCTACTCCGCGGCACCGAGCGGCAGAACTTGATGGATGGCGAGTGGCACAAGCTCGTGTGGCGGTGCATTGACAGTGAGGCCAACAAGTTCAGCGTCAAGGTGGATGATGTGCTGCAGGATCTGCTCTTCGTGTCGAGGGAAGGCCCGACGCGATTCGTGAGCTACGACAACTGGATCGCGGTCGGCGGACACAACGTACGTAACTGGAAGATCCAACGCCCTTTCACTGGTCAGATCGACCATTTCTACCTCTCCTTGCGCGGATACCCCTACGTGACTCTGGAGATGAACGAGGGCCCCGGCGCTTACGTGCTGCAGGACCGCTCGCATCATCACAACCACGGGCTGCTGATCAACTCCGCGACGAACGTCGTGCGCCGCAACGACGTAGTTTGGATTCCCGGCCCCGCCAACGATTCCCAGGACCTCGATCACGGAGCCGTGCCTGACATGCGGACCTTTAAGAGCAACGACGTTTCCGTTGCGGCGGTGGTGTTCACGTGCACGTTCGACGAGGAGAATATTGTGCGCGAGACGCTGTACGATGTGCTGTCGGGGAAGTTCCGCGAGCTCGAGCGCACACCACACATTCTCCCCAAACACACAGAGGCGCAATGGAAGTCGTGGTACGGACTTCCTGCGGAGTGCTACCATGCATTCGACAGTGTGACGCGGCTGGAGGAGTCCATCAACACAGTACTGAGGGCAACTGCGCCGCGGGGGCACTTGCTGATTACCGTGCGCATTGGTGACTGTCTTGCTTCCATATTTCACATCCGCGAGCCGGAACGGCCGGCTGACGCGGTGTACGACTGCAACATGCTGAGGTGGCACTACCCGTACATGGTCGAGGGAATGCGGGGCCGGCGCGAGCTCATGCTGAATCGTATGATTGAAGGTGCGGAGTCGGTGCTCCTCAGCGACACGCTGAAGCCGTACGTTACCGCCAAGTTGGGGCCGCTGAATTCCGGGCCCAGGTCCGTACTCACCGACGACATCATTCGCAGCCTGCAGAACAGCGGACGGCCGTGGTTCTTGCCTGCGGTGCTTCACGCGCATCTGTTGAATGCCGAGTTCGGCTCGACGCTGCATCTGATTCAGCGCGTCCGCCCGCATATGTCGGCGAACGAAGCGGCAGCTGTGTCTGTCTTCAACAAGAAGCTGTTTGACGGCGTGCGCGGGAACGCTGCTCTGTTGATTCAGCGGAACTGGCGTGGCTGCCTAGGGAAGCGCGAGGCCGCGCGGCGAAGCGAGCAGCGCAGCTTGAACGACCGAAAGGTCGAGGAAATCCGCACGCTTCGTATGAATGCAGCCGTCAAGACGAAGGGGTCACTATGCGCGCTGCTCATCACACTGCACCATCCGCGGTGTCCTGGCGTGCCGGCCATCGACAGTGACACAAGACCGCTCGAGGAGGCGCTCCGACAGCAAGGCTACGAGGTGACGACGCTGGAGGACCCCGACATGGCAACGATGCTACGTGCCGTCTCGCAGACAGATACAACGAAGTCCAACTTCATCTACGTTAGCGGCTACGGTGGTGCACTGGGCCTTCGGCAGCCACCGGCCTTTGGGTTCGAGTCGTTGGCAGTGTACATAGAGGAGCAGGCGCAGCGGGCAACCGTGGAGTGCGACGAAAGCGGCGCGTTCCGTCAGCTAATGGCGCTAATGGCGGAGGAGAAGGCGAGGGTGCCGGTGAAGAAGCCGAAGAAAAAGGCGAAGAAGGCTTCTGCGACTGCTCGGCCGAAGAAAAAGACGGCGGTGGAGGTCGAGCTTGAGCAGCGTCAATGTGAAAGCGCACTATGCTCCCATTGCCAGCAAATGGAGCAGGGGGAGTCGTCTGCTCGGACCAACCTTGTTGGCGAGTGGGAAACGATGAACCAGCTGCTTTCGCGTGAGCTGCGACGCACAGTCGCCGTTACACGGGAGTACGAGGAGCGCTACAAAGCGAAGGGGCCTGAAGGCGACGGACAGAACTACGTGTACCCGTGCGAGTCGCACATGATTGAGCCCTTCGCCACGACTGTGGTGGATGTGGAGGATGTCATCGGGGCTGCGCTGCACCGACAGGCCCCACCACTAGGCCTGCAATGCGTTGTCGCGGTCGACCTCCAGCCGGTGACGCCGTACTCGTGTGGTATGGCGTGCATCGCCAGCAGTACCGGAAACACGTTCCGGGTGCCTTACCGGCCGCAGCAACGAGAGCTCCTGTCACTGATCCTCGTAAAAGCCTTTAATGGGCAGCTGCCAAAGGTATCGGCCACTTTCAAGTATGCTATTCTCTCCGGTGGCATTGAAACGGCTGCGAATGAACGTGACTGGAAGTCGTTTGCGTCGTATGTGGTTGGGAAGCTGCAACGCTACTGCTCCCCTGAGCGCTGCCGAGCGCTGCGTGGCGAGTTAGACCGGCATGTTCCCTTTGTCGCGGAGCTGGTACCTGTGCGCGACATTGTCATGGACGCCGAGGCGAGGGATCGTCGGCGTCGCGAACGGGAAACACAGAAGGTGAAGGCGCAAGTGACATTTGGCGTTGGTAGCGCGAAGGTGCAGAGCGATATGTTTTCCCTCTTCCGCGACTTCCTGGAGGGTGTTACAGTTAGCGATCTTATCTTTGTCAACACAATTTGCATTCTCTTAACGCATCAAAACAAAGGGATTGATGGCATTCAGGTTGAGGATGTCACTGATGCGCTGGAAAAGTGCCGCCCTTCCGCGTGCACTTTGGCATTTGAGGTGAGAGTGACTGCCGGTGGCGTGGAGGTGCAGTTCAAGGTGTCCGACGCAGGGGACAGACTTCTCCTTAGTCAGTGGCTCAACGCCCTCTCCTTGCGCAGTCTGACGTGGCAGTTCCGCCAGCGACCGCTCTTTGGAACCTCGCGGCTGGAGGTTGACTACATTGAGCACCTGTACGATGCCAAGATTGCATGTAGTGCGCGCCGCTACCGGCAGCTGTGCAAGCAGTTCGACGCGTTTCCTGTGCCGAAACCATACGTTCGTTTCGTGCGAGCCCGCGTGTCGAAGTCGCCAAAGCAGAACTGAGGCCCGCCGGGAGGGTTCGCGGGATGCTCATGCATGGCTCCGTCGCTCCTCTCTGCTTCGAGTTTCGTTTTCTTTTTGTTTGCTGAGGCCACCGTGCACTCCACGATTCTCTTCCAACAAGGAGCGTGTCAGCGGTATGTAAAGTGTGGTACGGGAGCTTTGCCTTGGTGTTTTTCTCTTTCTTTGGCACAGACACGTGCGTGTGCGTATACGTATATGTGTACGTGTGTATCTGTTGTCGTTTCTCTGCCGAGACCAGTAGAGAAGCAGCCCTGCGGTTGAGTGAGGATAGCCTTTGGCAAGTAGTAGGCGCTTCTCCCTGTCTTACCGGTGTGGTGCTGCAGCTTCTTACTTTGTTTTCGCTTCAGCCATGTAAAGAGCTCTCTCACCACAGAGAGACGTTTTATGATGATTCCCCACGATGTTTCATTCTTGAGTGAAAGAACGAAAAGAAAGAGAGGGAGACTGCAGCGATAGTGCTAATTACAGCTTCGCGCGTGCCCAGATGAGCCTCGTGCTGTTATGTTTCGTTTTTCGCTTTTTCTCAATGTGTGGCGTTGGCGCGTTCACGTGGCGACTTAGTGCGCGCTCCCGCACGGACGCGTATGTTGTTGCACGCGCTTGAATGTAGTGAATACTCTGTCACGCCTGAACTGCCCCCTTCGTAATGTACTTCAGTCCCTCGCCTCCTCCATCGTTTCTTTGTCTGTTTCGTGCTGTGTTCACGCGTGCATGCTCGTCCGTGAACGACTACCCCACTCAGCACAGACACTTTCGCGGCATCAGTAACGTGCAACTCCTACCCGGTTCCCATAGTCTGCGTCACCGGGTACGGTGTCTTGTCGACCTTTCCGCTTTTCTTATCATCGCGTCTGTTGCCAACGTTGTAGCCATGAAGCTTGTGCGGCGTGCCCGAAAGAGCATTCGTGAGCGTCGAATGAAGGCGTGCATTAATGATCTGAACTCGAATCTGTCGAAGGTGGAGATGCGCGTCTTCCGGAAGCAGAAGAAGGAGCGCGACGCGAAGCGCCAGGCCTTGGGAACTAGTGAGCTTGTACCGAAGGATGTACTCAATGGCCGCATGAATCCTGACCTGTACGCAGTGGAGTGCAGGCTTCACGAAGAGGCAGGCTTACCCAAGCCGCTGCCGTACCAAGGGTACAAGGAAGATCTGTTGAGGAGTCGTGCCACCACCCACTGCGTGGGTTTTGTCGGGCTCCGGACGATTCTGCAGGCTATCCGGGCCCGCAACAGGTAACAAAGATTAATCATCAGTGTAGTGACAGGTTCGTTGGTTGGCGCCTCGTGGAGAAATCTTCAGAGCTGTGTGAGGGAGTTGCGTGCTCTCCCTCCGTCTCTTATTTGGCTCAGGGAGACTTGACGAAAGACGACATCGGCAACGGAGCAAGTGTATTACACATTCCAGTGAGGAACACAAAGGCAGCCGGGACGGCCTGGATCCCCATTATTCGAGTACCTTGAAAATGCGCGAGTCATGTGGATACCGCTCTAGCAAAACCGCTTGGTGGCCACGTGGCTTCCGCCTCCAGCCGTCTGCCGCATGGGGAAGTCAAGGACAGCAGCTGTAGTGCACCACGGTGTACCAGACGCACCGTCAGTGACTCGATGAGCTGGTTCATCTCTTCCAAATCCTCTTTCTTCTCGCCTCCCTGCACTGTTCCAAGTCGCAAGACACGTAGAAGATCATCCAGCCAACGTAACAGTCTTGCATCATGTCTACCAAGTACTTCCGCTTAGTCGACATTGAGAGGCACAACAAGTTGGACGATCTGTAGTTCATTGTGGATCGTCATGTGTACAACGTCACGTTGTTCGCCGAGGAGCACCCTGGCGGCCCCAGAATCCTCCTCCCAGTCGCCGGCGGAGATGCGTCCAACGGCTTCAAGTCCGTTGGCCACTCTGACTCCGCCAAGGAGGAGATGGAGAAGCACTGCATCGGCGATGTCCACCCTGATGACGTGTGGCAGCTGAAGAAGTCTTTTCAGCGGACACGGAGCAGCGTCGCCGGGATCGTCGCCGTCTTTATTCGTATCGGCATGTACGTCTGCTGTATCCTTTGGTCTCTGCTGTAATACAGTGGAGGAAACACTCATAGAACGTTTAGCGAAAGGCGAGACAACTCCGTTGGCGTGCAGTCCACCCTATCGTCATAGTGGTTGCTGTGAAACATGCTTTCATCATCACGCGAGGCACAGCCCACTTTTTTGCAGCTCAACCCTGTTTTATCTTCTCTAATTCCGTTGCTGTCCTCGTGGCGACGCCGCCATCCTTTTTTGGACTTCGTAGTCTTGGCTGTCAAGCCCGAAAGCACCGGAGGCGTTGGCACGTGTGGATTGTCCTGCTGCGTTTTTCGTTGTGTCGTTTTGTTTGCTCTCCGTCTTCTCACGCGGCGGCGTGCTCATCTGACCCCCTCCACTTCGCCGCTTGTCCTTCCTCTGAGACGCTCCTTAGCACCACTTTCAGAAACACCACCATGTGTTTTGTGCGGACCACCGCAGAAGCCCTTCGCGGCGAAGAGCGGAAGGGCACCGAGCAGGCGTTGTGTGCAGTACACGCGACGTCCTCATGAACGAAAAAAATCAAAAGCTGCCAATACGGAAAGTGGACGCGGAGTTACTCTCTTTCTCTGATGCGACCTCATAGTCTCACAATAGAGCCGATGGGTATCGTCTCGCTGCGGAGACACGCGAAAGATAGCCTCGGCGCGCAGACCGCCTGTGCCCGAGAGGGCGTGGGAGCAAAACGAGGAGAGGGAACGTAAGTTTGCTCGCCGCAGCGGTCGCTGGCCAACGAAGTTTTCCTGTGATTGTTGTGGCGGCTCAAATGGGGAGCCGCTGCCTCTTTCCCTCCGCGTAGCGTTTCGGGGACCACGAAGGAGCGCAGTGGTGAGGCGTTTTGCGTAGGTAAGCGTTCTTGAAGTGCTGTGTGAGGCGCTGAAGCTGCTGCTCTTTCCTCGCTTTATCTCCCAATGTTCTCGCCCCTATGATCGATGGCTGACCACGTCCTACACTGCTTCTCACCTCCCACCTTTCTGTGATCGTGGATGTTTGTGTGTACGCGCTTTCACTGTGTTGTTGTACGTGCAACGTATGTCCTTATCTGCGCATCTGAGAGCGGTGTCTTCTCCGTGTCTCTTCAATCCTCAGTGGTGTTTTATTGTCGGCTTCCTTCACACAGTTGTATCCGAAATTATAATAATATCTGCCTTTCATCAGCCTTGCATACTGTCTAGGTCCTCGTTCCTTTTCGCTTACCGGTTCCGCTCTTGTTTTGTTAAGCGAACCTTATAACCTACACAGAAAACTCTGCCTCGGACGTGTGCAGGGTTCAGCCCTTCCCCGACCGGTCTTTTGTGACAATGACCCCCAACTACATTCCGTTGAGTGAGGTAGAGAAGCACATCACGGAAAATGACCTGTGGTTCATCAAGGATTTAAAGGTGTATGACATCACAAAGTTTGTGGATCAGCACCCGGGAGGCGTCGACACGCTTCTCAGCGTAGCGGGCAAGGATGGCACGAGCGACTTCAATGCTGTTGGCCACTCAGAGAGCGCGGTGGAGGAGCTCGCGCGGTACTACATCGGTGACGTGCACCCAGATGATGCGGAAAAGGTTCAGCAGGCTTCCATCAAGGCAGCGAACAACTACTTCGGCATCGCGGTGGTACTGGCGCTCGTTGCCATTTGCTCGTTCTTTATCTTCCGTCCTTGAAGGGGTCAGTGGTGCGTGCAGGACGAGGCGTTGTCGGAGGAGAGAAGCGTGAGTCCAAGTAAAAGTGAACAGGTGCAGTTCTCAGACAAGTGGCTCTCTGCTTCATTGTTCGCCTCGCGTTCTTGCTTTCACTGAATGTGAAGACGACACCATGTACACTCTGCCCCCTTTGCGTTCCACTTCATGCCCATCTCGCTGTGCGCGGCTCCGTGAGATGAGCGTCAAAAGGAGAACAAAAAGCCGCAACGGTGGACGGAAGACACGAGAAGCGCACAGCAGTGGAAACCGTGGGCGTTTTTTGTGAGACCGCTCATGCGTGTATGCGTTTCAGTGGCGCCTGCACAGAGGCGTCGACGAAGAAACTGATAAAAACAAAAATGGCGAAGGTCTTCAACAAGGCAGGGGCTGGGTTGCTCTGCTCCTGTCGGTAACAGATGGGCACGTGTGCTCATTGACCCTTAAACCTGAGCCAAGTCTTGCGGATCGCGCCGATTGCGTCCCTTTTCCGGCTCCTCCTCTCGCTCTCCGCGATTCCGCTGGTTTTCGACGCGCAGCACTCATTGAAAGCGCATGACGCAATCGAGGACGAACCCCTTACCAGACGCTGGGGGAGGGGGGCGCACGATCTTTCTTGTGCTTTTGCGTGTGTGTGTGTGGGTGTGTGTGTGCGGTGCAACTAACGCCGAGTAGCTAGAGGAAGCCGTGGCGCACGCATGCGTGTGGAGCATTGCGTATTGAGATACCTCTCTGTCCTTGAGCTATATGCTTGTGGCGGTTCTGTCCCTCTCTGCGATGTCCCAGTTTTCTCTCTATCTCTGTCCGCCTTTCGTTGTTGATTCACTCACGTCCGCTTTCGGTTGCGTTGCATGTTCCTCTCTTTTAGGTGTACTGTCAGTCGCATTTCGGGAAGTCTCTGCGCGTGTGTCTTTCAGACGTTGAGCTGTCTGCTTGCTGGCCTCTCCTCTCTCCCTTCCAGACCTTCTCAACTGTGTCGTCATTGCTGCTCGCAGTAATTGCTTCCCCTTCCCTTTACTGCGCTAAGCTTTGCTAAGATGGCGCTGCTCTGCAGCGCGAAGACACACGTGCATCACGGTTTTGAGTTTTGTGTAATTGGCGCCGGATTATCGGCGGCTGATTAGCCATGGAGCCTGACCCAAAGAAGATCAAACTGGACATCTTTAACTTCCCGACCGCCAGGGAGACACGGACGCCGGAGGAAGTGGCAGAGAGCTACGCGGAAGCCGTCAAGTCGCACCCTTTTTACGACAACGTGCACTCTGTGATCGACTTTTACGATAGCGGTACCATCAAAGATGGTCGTGGGCAAATCATTGGTGTTGTGCTGCGAGAAGCCCTACCAAAGTACGCGGTATCGATGGCGTCGGAGCTGCTGGCATCCGCTGCCGTGCGCACGTCGCTTCGGAGCATGATGTTCGGCGGAGAGTCACCCTTGAGCGGTATTGCTGGCTACTTCGACTACCGCGGCTCACCAGTGGAGCTGAAGTCACGCAAAACGTCCTTCACATATGAGCACGAGGCAGCGTGGCCGGCGGTCTTCCCTGTCGTCGATTACGTCAGCGAGCTCTACAGGCATGTCGCACCGGAGCGGTGGAAAGCACAAAACGACGCCATTCCGGATGTGGTGCGCATTCACGGAACCCCGTTCTCCACGCTCACAATCAACTCCCGCTTCCGCACAGCCTCTCACACCGACGTTGGCGATTTTGACGGCGGCTACAGCTGCATTGCTTGCCTGGACGGGCACTTCAAAGGGCTGGCCCTTGCCTTCGACGACTTCGGCATTAACGTGCTCATGCAGCCGCGCGATGTGATGATATTCGACTCGCACCACTTCCACTCAAACACGGAGGTGGAGTTGTCGTTCTCAGGGGAGGACTGGAAGCGACTTACCTGCGTATTCTACTACCGGGCCGCCCTCGGTGAGCCGGCGAGCTACGCCGAGTACCAGCGCCGGTTGGAGAAGTCCAAGCAGGACAACAGCTTCACTCCAGTGGTGAGCAACGTGAGGGTTAAAGAGAACGGCACAAACCTAAACCGTCCATCCCCTGTATATCCTATCTGTCCCTCGCCGTTTTGGGTGCCGATGGTGGCGCATTGCCTGCAGCACTGCGCATCGGAGGCACAATGCGTTCACGACGCCATGACGGCGGATGGGAGTCGACTGGCTGAGGTTATGTTTGGGGAACCGCTGTCTACCTCAGACGGCATCCCACTGCGCGGAGAGGACAAGAAGCTGAAGGCCAACAGTGACAGCGCGTCCAGGCCGCTCTCGCGTCTGGGTGGGTTCAGCGAGACGAATCTGATGGTGTCCACGGCAGTAGAAAAGAAGAAGTACCTCAACAGCGAGTTCCTCTCCCACTTCATCAGCGCGCAGCTGCTGGACATGTGGAAGCAGGCACGCGGCAAGTGGCTGGAGCTGGTAGGCAGGGAATGGACGCACATGCTGGCCCTGAACCCCGAGCGCAAAGACTTTTTGTGGAAGAACCAGTCCGAGATGAACTCGGCTTTTTTCGACCTCTGCGAGGTGGGGAAGCAGGTCATGCTCGGCCTTCTGGGGAAGGAGGTGGCTCTGCCAAAGGAAGAGCAGGCTTTCTGGACCATGTACGCCGTGCACTTGAATGCGGCGTGCGCGGAGGAGCTGCACATGCCGCACGTCGCCATGTCACTTCGCAAGCTCAACGTGAAGCTGAAGGACTTCAACTTTGGCGGCACGCGATATTTCAAAGACATGCCTCCCGAGGAGCAGAAGCGCAGAATGGAGCGCAAGCAGCGCATTGAGGAGGCACGCCGCCACGGCATGTCGTCTGGCGCACACGAAAAGCGAGCGAACTGGCTGACCAACGACTCATTCGACTACCAAACTGAGGACTGTGTGGTTGATTACGCCCAGCACAAGTGGCCGCCGCCTGCGCTTCACGCAAAGGAGATAACGAAGAACGTGCGCACTGGCGAGCTGCCAACTAGGGAAGGTGTGGTGCGGGTGCTCGTTGTGCTGCCCGATCCGCAAAGCAAGTTGGAGTGTGTGGACTGCAAGCTGGAGGTGCCGGAAACGGTGAGATGTTCATGCGAGTGGGAGCGTTTGATGAGCAGCCTGGCTGTGCGTCGTGTCCTAGCCGCTGCGCAGCGCAACCTGCAGCTGCCTGGCAGCGTCACGCATGGCAACATCGAGATCCGCTTTGCCTTCCATAGCAGGCTGCCTACGGACATGTGCGACTTTGTGGTGCTGCAGCATGTCTTGAGCTGCATCCCAGATGACGTGCTGGCGTCGGCGTATATCAGACGCGCTGCAGCGCTCTGCACCGGCTGTGTGTATGTGGTGGAGACGGACGTGCAATGCCGACAATACTACACCCTCAAGTGTGCCGCTCGCTGCGACTACGACGCGGTCGCCTCATTATTCTTCCAGCAGCTGCACCGGGTGAGTTACGGGACGAAAGCGGCACGCGTGCGTACCAAGGGAGAACTGGAGTCTCTTATCCCCACGGTGTGCTGTGCGCGCTACAAGCTGCAAGGCTCGCCGCTGAACACGACCGTTCATGTCGTGTCTCCCGCTCCGTCCCGCTGAATGAAGAGCATTTACTCTCCAATCTGCGGAATGGCCTCGCAGTCGTAGGAAATACGTTTGTGTGCATGCTCTCCCCGCAGCTTTATGCGAGCTGTACGCGTTCGCCTTACGTTGCATAGACCCCAATGATGCCGGTGACCTCACTGTGGTATCAGGGTCCCGTGCCCACTCTTTCTGGGAAAGCCAAGCAGCCTCCTTCGTGCCTTCAGGTACATCTGCGGGCTCTTGGTGGCGGCGGACATGTCTGGGCTAGCGCTGTGCCAAAGAGACACGTGCGGTCATGGTCATGCTCGCACCAGTCCACTGCGAATCGGGTCGACGATTCACCTGATACACGCATCTGCCCACTGCCTTTTTCGTCCTTTGCTGCGATGCGGCGTTGTCGAGCCTAATCCTGGACCTGGCCTGAGCTGTATACAGTGACATCGCAGCGTCGGCTGCACAACACGAAACAGTATTTGTTATCCAGGTTCCTGGACATCGCTGCAGTGGAGCAGAGGTAGGAGAACGGCTGTTTGTGTGTATTCGCATACCTGTTGACTTGTTCGTGGCAGAACGTCATGTCGAAACGCATTATCGCTCTACATAGATGTGGTGCGCGGGCTGACAATTCGGAAAGCGTTCACATAGCGGTGCATTTTTTCATGGATGCCGGTGAATTACGGGAGAGGAACGAGGGAGGGTATTATCCCGTGCAGCAGGTGCTTTGGATGCGCCTGTGATGGGGACCATATCGATTTCTGCTTCCTCTCCCCCTCCCCCTTCACTCCACTCTGACGGTTTTGTGTCCATCCATAGACTTGTGCGACTCATTTTCTCTCGTCGTCGCAGCGGAGTGTCCTCGTCAGAGGACGCACCCGTGGTGTGGTGCTGCGCAACGCATCGGAGGTAGAAAAGCTTATCCTTGTTCACCTGTTTGTGTGGCTGTGCATGCATTGGTTGAGGAAGCGCATGCGCGTCCGTGTGCTTTTGTGTGCGTGGGCGCTCTAGCGAGCAGTGCCACGTGCTGACTCACTTTCGTGCCTAGCCATACCCCTGACACACACACACACAAACAAACCCTGTGCCAGAGTCCGATGCGTTCTATGGAGGCACCCGCGTCCAAAGAGAGGATGGCGGGGAGAGAGAAGAATTTAGAGCGCGGATGTGACCGTTTGCCGGGCGAGCTAATCCTTGCCCTTTCCTCAAGCTTGTGATTCCTCCCCCAACCCCCCCCCTCCCCACACACATAGGACATGAGCGGCGGAGACCGCGTTGCTCTCAACGCTGCGCTTCATGCGCCCGAGTTTGAGAGACTTTGTAGCAGCGTTGGCAGCGGAATCTGAAAGTGCCACGGCCACGTACAAATTATCTCACGGCTGCTGCTTGGCCTGTGGCTGTCTCTCTCTCTCTCTTTTCTTCTTCACTTCTTTCCTCTCCTCTCCCTTTTGGTAGTGCCCGCACACACACACACGCCATTTTCTGTTGCCGTGGCACTACCTTACGCGCGGTATCCACCTCAGTTTTTCCCCCGCCATCACCACACCAACCCTTGCGCTCCATCGCTCAGCGTCTTGACGAAAGGACTGCCTCCTGTGCATTTGACGATGCAGCATCTGACTTACGCAGCCATGAAGGCGCTGGTGACGAAGAAGCTGTCGGGTGATTTGCACATGTGCATTTTGGACGTGCGTAGCACCGATGAAGTGGCAGGGGGCGCGATCCCGGCCTCTGTCAACGTGCCTCTCGATCAGCTGGAGACCGCGCTTCAGCTGACAGCCGACGAGTTCAGGAAGAAGTACAGCGCACCCAAGCCGGAGGTTTCAGACCATGTTGTGACTTACTGCCTTCGCGGCATGCGCGCGGAGAGAGCGGCTGCCGCGCTTCATTCCAGCGGCTACAGAAACGTCGATGTGTACCCCGGCAGCTGGGCAGAGTGGTCGGAGCAAGAAAAGTGCGCCGCATAGGTGAACTGGCGCTTCGCTGCCCCTTCGCTAGCCATCACGCTCCGTGGCGTTGGCTTGTTGTGATAGCTGGCCCTCATGCACCTACTAACACCTTCTCGACACCGGCACCACGCAGGGGTAGATCCGCACGCGCGGTGCTGCAGGTGGCGATGCCAAGGTGGCATGAGAGATATCGCTTATTATTTTGCTCTCTGTTTCGTCAACAACGTTGCCGGCCGCTTAGTCGTTGCGCCTCTCCTCGTCCCCGTCGTGCTGCCACGTGCGCTGCGGCTGCACCGCTGCCGCTCTCGTTTTGTTGCCTTTTTGTTTCGGAGGGTCACATGTTGACGTAGCCGATGTCAACGGATATGCAAGAGCGATTCCCGTGAGAAGAAAGCATGCAAGGCATTTGACTGCGCGGTGCCATTCATGGTGCTGCACCCTGACGCACCGAGGCGCGAAAGGAGACGTTGGCGCATCCGCGGGTAAACGTAGCCATCCCCCCAATCTCTAGGTCGCTCATCGGCTGCAACGCTGCCTCGCTTGCGGCCCTGCTGGTGCCGATGAGTGCGGCTCCCTGGTGGGTTGCGGCCGATACATGGTGGAAAACACGCCGCACTTGTCGTCTCTTGCTCTGCTCGGTGTGCTGCACCCCTCATCACTTCTTCGCTACGCCTCTCTCTCTCTGCTTGTTATTCATTTCGTGCTTCCATTGTGCGTGCGCTAGTTTAACTCGGGGGCGGTGCATTCCAGGGCATCACTTATCTGACCGTGGCTGATGGCGGCTCGTGTCCGCAAGGGGATCAGCGCTGTTGTTTGCCCTTGATTTGTCTCTCTCAGCCCATCCGCTTGCGCGCTTCCCCTGAGCTGCAGCATTCTCCGCCGCTCAGAGCATGTGCCCGGGTAGCGTCGGGCAGACAATCGTCTCCTTAACATCGTTCGCGTGCACGCTACTGGTTTCAGTGCTGGTGGACGATGCTTCGACGAACTTGGTGTCTATGCTGGTGCTTGAGTATCGACCAGGTGGCGAAGATTGTAAAAGCGAAGCAGAGTTGTAGCGATGCTGTCCGCAACATCCAACTCATCGACGTGCGATCGACAGCCGAGGTGGCGGCGACGGGGATGATTCCTTCTGCCATTAATATCCCGCTACCGGTTCTGCGGGATGTTCTCAGCCAGGACAGTATCCTCGAGGATGATGAGTTCGACTTCTTCTTCGGTGGTGCTCGCCCCGTTCAAGGAGTGACCCAGATCGTGCTCTACTGCGCCCACGGCGTCCGCTCTGCCATTGCCTGCGAGATCGCAGAGGAACTTGGCTTTGAAAACGTCAGCAATTTCTCCGGCAGCTGGGCTCAGTGGTACCATGCATACGGCACCCCCAGCACCTCTGCGGCGGTGCCAGAGTCTTTGCATACTCCACTCAAGTGAAAGAGGTCGGACGGACGATTATCTCGTTACCGTGTGCAGGATCACTCGATTCAGCTGTTCTTACGGTGACTACAGCGCCTCTCACTCGGACTGCACATCCTGAACAAGGAAAACGAAATGTAACGACGCGTTGCCGGACTTGTGTGTGGCATCGGCGCCCCGTGGGCTACTGCAAAGGAGTCGCGCACGCCTACCCATTGTACACCAGTGCCGCACGGCACGCTCAAGCTGCTTGCCAACACTCTGGCATCCACGAATGGCGTCCACCTGCGCTCCGGTCCATGTGTCCGCTTCATTTCTATCACGTCCCTCTTCGTAGCTGGTTGCCTTTGTGTTGGTCCCTCGAGACGCTGTGTCCGCATGGGCTTCATGCTTCCCCGCCCTCCTCTTCTCCATCGTTCTTCTTGCCACCTTGAGAACGCACGCCGTCATCGCGACAGAGGCCACCGCAGCCGCGCCCTCTCCCTCGCGACGCGCACTGTACCTACACTTGCCCTTGCTCTGGGGTGCGCGCATCTGCGAGACGTCGGCGCTGAAAGAATTGTTGTTGCTCTTCTGCTCTCATAGAGCTGCCATCTCCCCAACTATCTGCACGCCGCACGATACGACTGTTTTGAGCGATAGCTCAGTCACTTCTGTTTTAGCTGCGATGTCGCTGCCAGAATTTACACACGCCTTCAATGTGTACGAGGCCCAAGCGGTCGTGCGCGCGCTCCAGGCCGGCAGTGCGAACGGGGTGTACCTACTGGATGTGCGTGAGGAATTCGAGGTGCAGGCCGTGCGGCCGCTTCCACACGCGCTAGTGATCTACTTTCGCGACTTCTACGACGCGATGCAGATGCGGGAGTCGGCCTTTCAGAGAAAGTACGGCGTGCGTAAACCACACAAGAAAGACCGCATTCTCGTGTACGCCTTAAATCAGGTCCGGGCCTCCTCGGCCGCTACCTACCTAGCGGCGCGCGGCTACAAGTCCGTTGTCTTCCTGGACGCCAAGATGTCAGAATACCTCGACTCGACGCAGAACAAGCTGGATGAGGATCTTTAGTAATGCGGCCGCAGTCGCGCTCTTCGCTGACGAGTCGAGCGTGCACCTGCAATGACCGTCGCGGGGGAGGGAGGGATCGTTCTCGTGCGATTGAGGGAAGAGAGCTCGTGAGCGCTGTAGCGCTGCGCCTCTTCTCTCAAGCTCACACTCCGACCTGCCGGTGCTCTCACACATGTGCAAAACCGCAGTAACGCTGAGTGGCGCTGCCGCTGCTCTTGGGCTTTGTTGTCAGACTCACCTTTCCCTCATTGTTCCCTCTTGCGTGTGTTTGCTGGCTTCCTCTTGTGGCGGCGTGCGTGCCGCAGGCGGTGCCACTCCACCGAATACCGAAGGCAAAAAGAGCGGGACAGTTAGACGAGAAGCCGACCAAGGCAGTGCTTCGAGTCGTGCACTGTGCAGGGTTGTGGAACACAAGATGATGCTCCTGGTGAGACTCGACTCTGCGGACCTCTTGCTTTTTCTCTTAGGTAAATCCCGCACAGGCTGCGTCTCCACCTCCACCACCTTCTCCCCGTCCCTCGCATTCCTCTTACGTCCCACACGACACGTGATATTCTATGCTACCGATTTTGCCACCCGTGTCATCAGCGAAAGTCTTGACCGCTCGAAACACGTGGCGGAGGTGACAGTGGCTGGTGCGTGTTGGCGTGTGCGCTCGCGACTGCTCCGTCGCTGCCTTCTTCTGTTGCTGCCAAGTCAAGGAAGAAGGAGCTGCTACGGTGCGCTTGTTTCCGTTGACTGCAGCAGCGTCCACCTCCTCGTTTGTAGAGGCACTGTCGCACACACCGACACATATACACCCGTACGCTTTCGGTAGTCACCCGCCGTTGCCGTCCTGCTGCGACCCCTCTTTTTAGACGAGAGTCAAGAGAAAGAGCGAGCGTCCACAAGAGCGTGACACGACGCGCTTTGCTATCCGACCGCCTGCCATCATGCACGGCATCCGCCGGTGGCGCGTGCGTCTCGTTAATCGCGCGTGCCAGTCTCTGTCTGGTTCCCTCGTATTTTCGGCGTGCCGGCACTGCGCGACGGTGCCGACGGAGGACGATGTGCGCAAGGCGTACAAGATACTTGGTGTGCACACCTCCGCCACTTTGACCGATGTGAAGAAGCGCTACGGAGACCTTGCAAAGGAGCATCATCCAGACGTGTCGAACTCCTCTGCGGTTTCTAGCACGAACCGCATGACGGACATTAACAACGCCTACAACACGGTGAAGCAGTTTCATCAGGCGGGCAGGCGGCTCTTCGAGGCTACGCGCGCGCCAAACGCAAGTGGGGCATCCGACTCCTCGTCCTCCTCCTACTACTCAAAACAGGACAGTGCGTACCAGCCGTGGTATGAAGACATGGACCCCCTCATGTACGAGCTTATGTGGGAAGAGATGCGACGGCAGAACGAGGAGGACAGCTTTGCCCGAAACATGCACGCGGAGGCGTTTTACCGACCCAACGACCGATGGCGACCACCGCGCGGTAATGCCTCGGCCAGACCTCGGCAGTCGTCCGGCAGCAGTGACGGTAGGCAGTCGCATGCTGGAAAGAAGAGCCCGTCTTCCACGACCTGGCCTGAGGAGCAGGTGAAGGCGATGGTGAACATGTACCAAGATGGCAAGAGCTTCGAGTTCATTGCCAACGCCCTCGGGAAGGAGAGTGCAGCGGCGGTGTTGGAGGAGTTCAACCGGTGGAGCAGCGACAATCAGCCGCAGCGGCGCAAAGGGGCGAAGCCGCACCACGCAAGGCGGCACCGCTACCATGGGGGACACGGGCCCTTCTACCACACCGAGTCGCCGGATGAAGTGCCGTTTGAGCTGTATGAAATGATGGAGGAGGAGCCGTACTACGATGGCTCTTCCGAGGAAAGTGGGGACCCGTTCGGGTACTATTCAGGCGACGGAGAGGCGTATGACGTGCCATACACACATGCGACCCCGTTCTACGGCGTGCATCAGATGAACGGGGGTCCCGCGCCGTATGGGCACTTTGAGGGAGGCGTGGGTCGCGAGTACAACTCGTCGCGGAAGATGTCGCACAGGCCCATGCGCAACCACCGCGGTGGCCCTCCTAACAAAAACAGGCGCTACGGCGGAACTTCGAGTAACCACAAGGGAAGTGGCGGCGGCTTTCAGTCGGGTAACGGTAAGAGTCACGGCAGCGGTGGAGGCAAAACATGAGCCTACTTCCCTAATGCTCTCCTCCTCTTTGGCCTTCCCCCGTGGCTGTGTGTTGGCCGCGGAGACGCGTTTTAGGCACTGTGCTCAGCGGACGCTGCAGTTTGGACAGTACTGCATCTCCCATTTCTCCTCTCATTCTCTGCTCAAGAAGGGGATCGTGCGCGACGCCGCCTCTCCCCTCTCCCCCGACCGCGCTGTTGTTGTCTGAGACGGCCGTCGTCCATGACGCTGCAGCTTCATCATGCACTTTCGTCACCATGTCGTGGTGTGCTTTCGAGTGCCGATGACGGAGGGGCGGCACCGTAACAACGTTAACAACTGACTCGATCGGGGTCACTGAAGCACTGCCACTCGTGTTACCATGGGCTTGGGTAGACGTGCGCTTCCCGCCATGGAGGTGTTTGTGAGGGGGTGGGTGGAAGACAGTAGTCCACACCGGCAACGCTGGCGTGATGATGATGCCAGCTTGCTCTTTTCTCTTCTCTCCACAGAGCTGTGTCGGTGATTCGGTGAGTGCACCCCAGTCTCCCGCTGCCTCGCATCCGTATTATTGCCAATGCCTTTTTGCAGAGACCGTGAGTGAGGTGCGCGTGATGGTTGGCAACCCGCATATGGACGGTACCCAGATGTCGGTCTCATAATGTCCCACCGTTCCTCCTGCTTCCTTCACTCTAACGGTCTTCCTCTCTCACTCTCACCGGTCGCGCAGAGAGGGGCCGACAGCGGAATGTCCTCTATTGATACACTCATCCGCGCGTACCTGTCGACGCATCCGCCAGCGCTGCTATCCTCTCTTAGTGGGTTGTGCGTGTCTGCAGTGTGGAACCAGTGCTTCGCGCCTGCGTCTGACAGTGTCGTGTCTTTGGCCGAGCTCCTTCCTTGCGCCTCCACGCTGCGCGTTCTGCTCCTGCTTTTGACATCTGCGCTCCATCCATCGGACCCCACGCACACTTCCGTACCCCATCACACGTACGGGAACAGCGCTCTTCCGTTCGTCTCCTGACGGACTGGCCTGTTCTTTGCTCGCCCGCTCACGGCTCGTCTCTCTCTCTCTCTCTCTCTCTCTGGGTCTTGGGAGTGCTTTTCTGATCATGTCCGCTGTGCGTGGTGGTCGCCACTTCGTGGGCAACTGAAATGCAGTGATCCTGTCATCGTAGTGGGGACCTCACATATATATCTTCGAGTCGCCTTCGCCGGCGACATCGCCTGCACAGTGGCACACATGGTAGTCGAAAATATGGGGCAAGTGGGATGAGTTTAGCTGGAGGCGCGTCACGGAGTGGGCGCCTCATGTGCGCAGGGCCTGTGTGTGGTGCTGACTCTGTACCTCGTCGTGCTGATCGGGATTCGGGTCCCTATCTCACGCCTCCTCGACGTGGACGACGACTTACCCGAAGAAGAAGCCCTCGGAGAGAGGCGAGGGGCGGGGGTCCTCGTGGCGGCGATGTGCGGTTGCCGTCATCGGACGGCAGTGCCCGCTCTTTCTGAAGCATCCTCGTCAAACGCAACCTCACCATGGGCACGCGTGAGCACCTCTTGCCCAAGCTCAGCTACCCCTGCATGTGCTTCTGCGACTGCACCACAGTCGGATCGCGGACGGCGCGCATGGCGAATGGCGTCTAGGTGACCGTGCAGCCAGTTGAGATGCTCATGAGCTTGGCCCTGACCAAGGCCATCACGCCGATCGGGGTCATGTCGATGTGCTTTCTTGCTTGCTGGCGGCGTGTGATGATCGCGCTGACCGTGGTCTTACCCATCATCCTCACCACCCGGACGTACGTGCGGTGAGTAGTTCGCATCGACCGCGGCGCCTGGGACGCGCTGGCGCAGGGCAGCAGCACAGCTACCGACACCTTCTCGAGCATCCGCATTAGCTGCGCCTCCTCGACCGAGGAGCACGAGAAGTTTGTGGCAGCGATGAACACGGCACTGAGCAAGACACCTCGCAAAGCCATTGACTTCTCCGGCACGCTCTGCGCCACAGGCCTTCTGGAGCTGGGCTCGAGCAGCAGCGATGCTAGGCTTTGACGGGTACAGCGTCGTGGCGCAGCAGCACGACCTTGCCGCTGGCCAGCCGGCCACCTTCTAGCTGTACTCCAGCTGGATGAACTATGAATATCAGGTGCTGAACGGCGCATTGAACCAGCTCAGGAAAAGCATCGGCGCGGCCGAGTGCATGCTCACCGTGCTTGAGGTGAAAACCGATCTTGTCCCAACGAGAGGCAGTGAGACCGCCACCGCTGGTGTGGAGTAAAGGATGCTGGACTACATCTGCTTTTCGCCACCAAACGCGACGCGGTCGAATTGTTTTGATCAGCGTCTCCGGCAAGTTTCCGCACAGCTCCGTCACCGCCATCGTCGGCGGCTCTGGCGGCGGCAAGTCCACCACCATATTCTGCATGTACAGCCCACATGTGATGTGCGTTCTCTTCGACGGCCAAGACATTCGCGACCCTCTTCTCAAGTGACTGCACCATCAGTGCGGAGTGGTGGCCCAGGACATGCAGGTCTTCAGCTGTTCTGTTGAGCACAAGATCAGCCACGGGCTGGAGAAGGCCTCGCATGAGGCCGCCGTGACGGCGGCAAAGGCGGTTAATGCACACAGCTTTATCGTCGGACTCCTGGATGGCTACAGCACATTCGTCGGGGAGCGAGGCGGGAGACGGAGCGGCGGTCAGTGGCAGCGCATTGCTATCGCACATGCACTCCTGCGAAAGCAGCGTGTTTTCGAATCAGTTCATCGCTAACCTTTACGAGAGCTGCACGATTATCGTCATTGGCTAGAGCCGCTCCACCATAGCCAACGCGCGCAAGATACTTGCCATTGATGCGGGCACGGCAGCGTCAGCAGGGCACTGACGACGCGAGCCCCTGCAGCGTCGTATCGCGTACTGGTAGCTTGTCGACCGTCAGCTGCAAAACAGGCGATACCACGATGGGCTTTGACGAGGTCGACGGCGTCGTCACCTCATCAGATATCCCGCAAATCACGCAGCGACAGCAAAGGCGAGAGAGAGGCAGCGGTGGCGCTGTCGGTGTCGGTGGCGGTGGCGGCTTTACGTATGCACAGGAAAGTTACCAATTGATCCATGCGTCCCATCCGCCCGGTTCTACTTGGGCTGTCGACAAGGCGAGGTGGATGGAGGAGCAGTGGCATGTAATGGTCGCGCGTGTGTAAGCTTAACCGACGCTACGATTGCATCTGTATGGGTAGGTGATGGTGTGGGCTCTGACGGGTTCGATACTCGGTGCCCCCTGCCTCACCAAGCGCGCGCTCTCCCCCTCAGCACTATCGCCATGGTGCCGCTCACCTTCTGCACGTTTCGATCGTCGCGTGTTTCGCTTCCACCCCGCCCCCACCTTTGAGGGTGTCCCTCCCGCTCTCCCGGTATCACACACGGTGTGTGCGTGTGGGTGAGGCACAGCCGTGCGAGGTTAGAGCGTCTCGCCAAACTTGCCAGTGTACTTCGAACGAGGATCGGGCACAGTGGATCACGAGTGACTTAAGCTCACATGAAAATTAGGGGACGGAGGGAGGGGGGGCGATGAGGCCGGGCCAAAGACACGTCAGGTGTGTGTGTGTGTGTGTGTGTGTGTGTGTGTGTGTGTGTGTTGCGCGTTAACCTGCTCAGCCGCAGCCATGCCGCATAGGCAGTGGAAGGCTACACAAGACAAACCGCGGTCGCCTGTATCGCGAGGAAGGAGGGGCGCTCTGCCTCAACTGGAAGGTGCCTCAGGATACCGCCGGCGGGTGGCTGGTGGGAAGAGAGACCGACGAGGCATTGCTCTCGCTTTCCTCTCACCCACGCTTCTCGCTCCGTCTGCAGTGAACCCTCGATGCCGAGCGAAGTGTGCTTCTTACTGTTCCTGATCAGCAACCGCGTTTGCAGGTGCTGTCGAGACCCTTGCAGGCGCACCTGCAGGCACTGCCTGTCACCTCCTGACGACCTGAACCTCGCACTTGCCTTTATCGCTTGCGTTCTCCCGCGTGGGGTCTGCGCTGCAACAGAATGGAGTCGCTGCCCATTGTGCAACGCGCCCGTCTCGCCCCATCTCACCCACCCACTCTTCTCTCTCTGTCCTTCCTCTCTCCATGTTGTGCGTGTGTGCTGCCTTCCTTCTTTAGCAGGTGTGAAGCGCTACGCATACTCATAGCAGCTCTCTCGCACGGACTGAAAGGTTCACGGCCTCCACCCCTCGTCACCGGCGTGCTTTCCAGCATCTAATTACTCCCATTGCAGGGAGCCTGCACAGCCCTTGCAGGCACAAAACAACTGCAGCCCGAGTCGCTGCACACATACGCTTCACGAGACCGCACGCACTAAACGTCTGTGTGAGTGCGCGCACGTGCGGCGTAGCCCTGCCCACGCCATGCAGTGGGTGCCGCTTATTGCAACTGGCGCTGCGTTGGCCCATCGGGCCGGCGCCTTCGCAGTTGAAAGCCTAAGGGCGATCCACGATCCGACGAATGCAGATGCCGTCTCCGCTGTGGGCGAGCTCAGCTCGCTCGATTCGCTGGAGAACATGAAGAACTGCATGATGGCTGACCAGCGGGGCCGCAGCATTTTGCAGTACCAGCCTATCGTGGGCGATGAGGCGCTCGAGTTTAGCCGCGGCCTCGCACCATCCACCTTCGGCTTCAGGTATGCCGCCTACATGGACCGTAACCATTTCCTGCCAAGTGGGCGGACAGCGGTGAAGCACATTGCTGATCCGACTTTGGCGTATGTAATGACGCGGTACAGACAGTGTCACGACTTTGTGCACATCATTACCGGTTGTGGCCGCTCGATAGAGGAGGAGCTGGCGGTGAAGATCTTTGAGTGGAAGCACACGGGCCTGCCTCTTGGGTTGCTCTCGCTTCTGGGTGGAGCGCCGCGTCTGTCAGCAGCGCAGTGGGCACACATTCGACTCTATTGGGAGTGGGCCTCTCGCAACGCACCTAGCTCCCGCCACGGTGAGCCCGCCGTGCCCATGTATCTCAATGTGCCGTGGGAGGACATGCTTGCCAAGGAATACGATGAAGTTGTGGCATACACCGGTATTACACCGCTGCCTGATTTCCTCGAGAAGCGCCAGAAGCACTGAATGGTGCGCGTTGCGTCGACTGGCACGGAGGTGAATGGTGCACAGGAAATGCTGAAGGAGAAGCAGGATCGCGAGATGTTGAAGACCGCCGCCGCTCTCAGCGCCCCCTCCCTTTCCCCCCGGACGCACGCCCCTTCTTGTGCATGTTCGACCGCGTCGTTCATCTATCTTCTGTACTGTGCGCGTCTGACGGTGTATGCGCAACTCCAGCGATGCGGTTGTCTGTTGCGTTGTGTGTGTGTGTGTGTGTGTGTGTGTGTGCATCATTCACAAGAAAGTTTGATTTCTTCGTGGTTACTCATGTGCAGTAGAAGGCGTGCACGTGTAGGTGGGTGAGTGAGGGAGCAACTGGCGCGAACTCGCTGTGTCAACGAGTTATCCTTTGGCATCGGCAACAAGGCAGCCTCTCTTTCAGCCACTAACCTTTTATGGTGCCGCGAGTGCGATCGCACTGCGATGCATGATGCCTCTTCTACCATCTTTCCTCACTGCATGCGAACGTATGCGCGCGTGCACGAGATCCCTTCGCTGCTGTGCTAGACTTGTTTCCTCCCCGCCCTCTTTTGGCTTCGCCTCGCTGCAAGACAAGGTCTCCACCGTATCTGCCTCTCGCTCTTGTCCACCGCCACGTCAAGTCAGGCATTCGCATACACATACATACTTGTTTACAGAGGGGCCCGTCGTTTCGTCTTGCCCCCCCCCCTTCCTCTTCCTCCCACACTTTTTTGGTTTCCCTGGCATCCTTTCCTATTTCGCTGCCTGTGTCTAGCTCGAATGCCGGTGGACTACTCTAAGAAGCTGGACGCGCTCCGGGAGCTGTACGAGCGTGTGCAGCAGAAGGACACCGACATCCCGGAGGACGTGTACGCCGCCGCCGGCGTGAAGAACAAGGCCCGCCTGAAGGACATCGAGAAGGAGATCAGCACCACGAAGAAGAAGGTTTCCCAGGAAGTGAAGAAGGTGACGAACGAGGAGATTGAAAAGGAGTACGAGGCGCTAGCCAAGGAGCACAACATGACGGTGGAAGAGTTCAAGGAGACGGTCATGGGCAAGGGGCGCCAACCCGCCCTCGGTAGCGAATTTTCTGAGCGCCACGCTGCCCAGAGGAAGGAACGGGCGGAGCAGCGTGATCTAAAGGAGACCCGCCGCCAGGTTGAGCGCGGTGACTTCGACATGACGGTGGACTACGTTTAAGACGCGCCAACGCCGTGTTTGGCAAAGCCGTCGCCGCTGTTGTTTTCTCGGTTGCTCGTTTTACTCCCCCGCCTGACCCCGCCTCGACTCCATGAGTAATGCCGTGGGCTTTTCGGCTTCCAGTCACGCACGCTTGCCATTGCGGCGCCTGTCTCCTCTGTGGCAGGCACGCACGCCCCGCTCCCTTTCTCACCTCAGCGGCACACAGGCAATCAGGCTTGACCCAGCGTCTGTGCAGGTGTGTGTGTGTGTGTGTGTGTGTGTATGCGCGCGGCTCTGTTTTGTTTCTCCCCTCCCATCACGTCTCGTGATGTTGTCCCTCCTCCTCCATGTTTGCATTATGATCTAACTAAGCAGTGCAACATGCCCACTTCCCTCCTCGTGGCTTCACTGGACATGAGCCCGTGCAGGTTGTGTAAGTGCGGGTCCGCCGGGCGGTGCGCAAGTTGCCTCTCGCAACGCGTTTCTTAGCCTTTCCCCCACGAGATTAGACACGAATGCAGAAACTTCAGTGGAGCAGCACCGCGACACTGGCGATGACTGCAACGTGAGGACTGCAGTCTGTCGAAGGGAGCACCAATAAAATACAAGCGAGTGTCAGGACATGGGTGTACGCGGTAGCGTGCCTTGATGGTCCACGTATGCCGCATTCAACACACACAGACGCACGCACGTGCGAAGGCGACACTACGCTGGCGCGCCATGCCGCCACTGGAGCCCACCCACCCACCCACCCCTCACTCCCTTCACTGCCCTCTTGCCTTCACCATCCCTCCAGTGCCTTCGGCAGCGGTCTTGTCACTCTACTACCAATACAAATCTTCATGTGGAGCCCAGCAACCTTGTCCTCTCTCTGTCTTTCTCGCGACCCTCTGCCTCTCCTCCTCTACTCACCGCCGATTGATTAAGGTCGCTCGCGCGAAGCGAGTGCGCAAACTCTGCAGGGATCTCCTCTGCAAGCGACGCCCCCGCGTTTTCGTGCCTGTGCGGTGTGGCTCTTGTGCTGTCGCTCCCCTGCTTGGAGCGTGCAGGCGCCCTCAGCTGGCCCTCCCGTTCTCCTCTCCCCCTTCAGGGTTCAGCCGCTTGCACGGAGGCGTCTGTGCGTGTCCGTCTGTAGTGCTTCTCCCTGACCCACCTCTGTGGTGTTTTGTGCGACTCTGGCGCCTCTTCGGGTGGCGTTCCGCACTCGCCCCGTCGCCCTTGGAAGCGATGCCTCCCCCCAACACGCTGCAGCGCGGCAGCGAATGGGTGGCACAGTGCATGCGCGATATCAAAGCCGCAAAGCTGCAGCAGACTGTTCGACCGTACTCGAACGGCACGCCCGCCGGTGAAGCACTGCCGGTTCGCACCATCGTTGCCACCTCCCGCATCCACCGTGGTGAGCACCTTGGCACTGTGAAGCGCGACAGCATCATGACAGGAGAGCGCGCCTCACAGCTGCTGCGGCGAGCTTGTCGCGGAGGGCCGTCACAAACGGACGTGACTGCGGCAACTGGCCTCCAGCCGCTCGCCGCGCAGCGCTTCGATGATCTGGTCAGCCGCATTTCATCTCTTCCCTCGGCACTCTCGGTGCCGCCACACCTGTTGCTCTCCCGCGACGCACTGCTGGTGACCGTGGCTCTGTATCTCACACGCAGTCCGCTGAACGCTGGCGTCCTGCCTGCCGAGAGCCCACTGCGTGCGTGGGCCGATGCACTGCCGCGCCGACCCCCACCAATGGGTGCACTGCTGCGCCGCAGCTTCCTCAGTCACGACGACGTCGAGCCGCTCCCTCGCCGACTGCGGCTTGGGCAGCGCACGAAAGAAGTCGCCCCTGGTGAGGATGTGGCAGCAGCCTCGACAGAGCTCATGGTGCAGGCAGTGGAGCAGGGTGAGTTGGAGCTCGCTGACCTGCGCCGACCGGAGATGGAAACGGCCCTCACGCCAACGGTGCTCACGAATTATTTCAAGGGGCGCATGTCGGCCTTGACGCAGCGGCAGCGCCAGTCGCAGCGTGCGCGCGGCGGCGTCGCAGAAGCGGAAGAGGGTGCCCTCCACCTCTTCATGACGTGGGAGCGGCAGCTGCAGACGCACTTTGTGGACGCCTTGCTGCCAGTGCTACTGCTCCCGTCTTGTGGGTCGTGCGCGTCCAACTTGGAGGCAGTGCAAGACTCCGCTGCTTGGCTTGGTGAAGAGAGCGCCCTGCGTTGGGCGCACTTCATGACTCGTTCCCGTGCAGTCAACCTGAACTGGCGCCATCCTGGACCTCCGCAGCTGTCGATCGTACCGTTGGTGGACATGCTGAACCACACAAGCCGCGCGAATGCCAACGTTGTCTACCAGCGCGAGGACAGCGGCGACGTCTGCGTCACAGCCTCGCGCACAATCGAGGCAGGCGAGGAGTTGGTACTGCGGTACAACCACATAGGTCAACGCGGGTGCTTGTTTGGTGACCTGCCTCGACCGTCGAAACCTACCGCCGAGCACGAGCGCGGTCGATTGTCTGGCAAGGCGGCTGCCGTGGCTGACGAAGTGCACCGCATTGAGAAGCGCCAGTACTGGGAACTGTATGCCTGCGACGAGGATGAGGAGGCCGTGCAGCACACAGGCCACACTCCCTCCACCAGCTTCACAGCTAGCACCCGCTGCGGTACCTTCGACCCTGCGCCGCCAGCAGCTGTCGGGCAGCAGGAGATGGAGCAGGAGGTGCAGTGGCTGTGGCGCTTTGGTTTTCTGCGCAGCAACGAAGAGAAGAACCGCGAGGCGGCACTGCTGTGGAGTCGCGGTCTTCGCAGCCGAATCGCGCATCTGACGGACGTCCGGCGCAAGGGGCGGCCTGGTGAGTTCGTATTGGGTGTGCCGGAGGGGCTTCAGCATCTGCGCGAGCAGCGCGAGCAACTGGAGCGAAATCGGTACAACAACAAAAAGGTGTTCCCCCCGCAGCAGCTGTGAGCGTGCGAGCCTGATGCAGCGTACGGGCGCGGGTCCGTGATATGATGATGCGTGGCGTTACACATGCGAGCTCGTCTTCACAGAGGGACGGTGGCTCTTCTTGGCTTCATCTGCGGGCGCCACCCCCGCCCCTCTCTCTCTTCACACACTCCCGCTAACAAACAAACGGAAAGACCCCAAAGGGTGAGCGCATGCACGCGTGAGGGGTTGCCTCTCTTCCTCCAGCTCTGCGTTGAGGTGTTCTCACCCAGAGAAATGTTCCCTGGGTAAGGGTCCACCGGACAAGCGGGTCTCTTCCGCGCTGCCCGAGCGACGGGGTGCCTTCTTGGCGAGCACAGTGGCGTCTGACAGTGTTCGGGTGTGCGTTTTGATGGCGCCCTCTCTGCGAGCGTGCTCTTGCGTCTTTCA
This sequence comes from Leishmania major strain Friedlin, assembly GCF_000002725.2. Lineage (NCBI taxonomy): Eukaryota > Euglenozoa > Kinetoplastea > Trypanosomatida > Trypanosomatidae > Leishmania > Leishmania major. Next base: position 536,762 of record NC_007250.2, on the reverse strand, counting down.
TTCTTCTTCCCTGGCCCCTTCCGCCTCACATGGGGTTTCTCGACAAGTACACAGAGACGGTCTTTCCGTGTGGATGGCTGGCCGTGCATCGCTGACACGCATGTCTGCCTTTGATGTAGCCCAACGCATCGTGTCGTGCTCCTCTCATAGAGACGTTCTGCGTCTCTCCCAGTGGGGGGCCCTTGCCGCGCGATTCCATACAAAGTGCGTTTCAGGTGCAGGCCCTTCGCACTCACTCCGAAAAGGCGAGTGCGCCTGTCTCCGCCTCGGAGGCGCCGTCCATTGCCGCGGTTTTTGCGATGCTGGTGGGTGCGCGTGACCGCCTCTTGCAGCTGCTTCCGCTGTCGAAGAGCGTGTGGGAAGACGTGACGGTGCTCTCGTTTCTATTCGGTACGGATGTTGCAGCAGTGTCGATCTTGTCACCCCACCGCGGTGACGATAGTTCGGCGTCTGCTGGCGGGTGCCTGCGAGCGCTGTCGCAGGAGAACGTCGCGTCACAAGAGCGCGTGTGCTCGTATTGCCGGACTCAGCTGCGCCAATGCACCACGTTCGGATGCCTACGCATGGTCTAGGGAGCGGCGCGCTGCTCAGAGTACGGAGAGTAGCGCTGGTCACATGCGTATCGTCTCCGTGTAGACGCGTTGCGTGCACCGAGGGCAAGCAGCAAAGTGCGCTATAGCATCCGCCCTCTTGCTCAACTACGCCCCGCCCTGCGCGCATGCACCCCGCGTGAGGAAGGGAGAAGAAGCCAGGTGACATGCGTGTGATCTCAACGGCTTCCGATCTTCCCTACTTCTCTCTTAGCAAGACCTCCTTTCTCCTTGTGAACCGCCGCGTCACAGGCAAGTCAGGGCCGGTGCACATGCGGCAATGCTTCTTGGCGTGATGCCGCCTCAAGCCGCGTCGTGGTTTGAATCGCGTCAGGACGCGCTGGTGATGGAGAAACCACGAGTTGCCATGGTTTTCCTTTGCTGCACCTTTCCGCTGTCCACGACGCAGGTCCCTTGGCTGGTCTCCTGCGCCAGTCACTTCGTTCGCTCACGAGCCACTCAGCCCCCTTTCATCTCCTCCTTCTTTTTCACTGCTTTCCACGTTGATGCTCAGCGTACGGCCACATCGGGACATCGGCACCGACAGAGAAAGTGGGCAGATAGGCTATCACTCCTTGTCTGCTGCACATTCGATCGTCACGTGCTATTCGCCGCCCCTCCCCCTCCCCTCCCTCTCCCCCTCCGGTGCTTCGCATCTCTCGCACATGATGAATTTCTGCACACAGATGCAGCGGCGACGCATTCGGCACCATTTGCGCTTTATCGACCGCTACATCGTGTTCGCGGTGCTGGGCGTCGCGGCATACATCCTCGTACTCAGTCTGATCGCCCAGAGCCTGGCCGTCGGCGTAAGAGACCGCGCCAAGGCGAAGGTGTCAGCAGCGGAGGTACAGCATGCGACGAGCTCGATCCCGGAAGATGTCTTCTGGCCGCACCGCTGGCCGGCTGCCCCAATTGCTGAGGTGCGCATCGTAAAGGAAGCTATGGAGTACGTTACCGCGTCACTCACGAAGGCAATGCCCTTCACGAAGCACTTACCCGAGGCACAGCTTGCTGCGTGGGATCTCTTGTTGCTTACTGGTGTTGGCACTGAGTGGACGCCAACGGCAAAGGAACTGAAGGCGGCGGCTGAAGCGGCGCTGAACACAGCGGAATCTGCTGCGTCCTCAGAGGCGCTTGCTGCCGTGCGCGAGGCACTCGAGAGTGCGGCAGTGGTGTGGTCGCTGAAGGGTGCGGCCGGTGAGGCGGACGAGGTGCGGGAATTCTTGAAGGACATGTCGGAACCACCAGCGCCGGCAGTAACTGCAGCTGCTTCCTCGTGGTCAGCATTCAGCCGTGAGGTGTGGAGCCGCGTTACAGCCGGCGGTGCCTCGTCCACCACTGACAGCATCACGGCGGCGCATGACACCTTGCGTAAGGCCAGTGAGTCTTTCTGGCATCCTAGCGAGCAGGCAGCGGCGGTGCCGCCGCTGCATGACTCGCACCTTCTCCCCTTGCGGTCTGGCACCTATGACGCGGTGGTTCCTTTCGCGCGTCTCTTGCTGCAGTTGTGGGTGCGGGGTGGACGGCGGGACTCCGACAAGCAGCTTGTGGAGGCATACGATGCGGCTGTGATGTCGATTGTGCAGGATCTCTTCTACACGCGCACCGTCACCGCGGGGGCGCAGTCAATGAACTTCACGTTTGTAGGTTCTCGTGCAGAAGCCTTGGTGCCAGTAGCCACACCACGCATGTGTGCGTTGGCTGGAGTGTTAGCCCAAGGCATCCGCTACGGCGCACATCGCTACCCGGCACGCCCATCCACTGCACGGTACACTGAAGACGATGTTCTGCAGGCTGCTGAAGCGCTGGCCACCTCGTGCTTCCAGCTGTACGCCGACCCAGCCGGCCGCAAGCTGCGTAGCGCCGTCTACGTCACCGGCTCTGGCCCCGTGCCAGGCTACACACGCGCCGCCAACGGCGACGGCAGCGCGTCGCTGCGGTCCTCCTACTGCGACGTTCCCGGTGTGCTCCTGGAGTCTTTCTACGAGTTGTACCAGACAACGCATGATGCCATGTACGGTCTGTGGTCGGTACTCGTGATGCGGCAGGATACTTCTGACCACTGCGGATTGCGCAAGACGGACATCACCTCTGCCACGCCGTGGCGGCGCCATATTCGCGAGCTGCGCACGCTTTGGCTTCTGTTCCACCGCATGGACTGTCTTGTGTACCGCGGCTCGCGAGGGTCGCGGGGGATGTGCGACTTGGCCACTGCGACCATCGTCTCGCCCGTCACCGGGCACCTGGTGCCAGTGCCGAACACGCCAGCAGCGCTGTAGGGCCGTCAAGCCCCGTGGCTGAGGTGTTTTGAGAAAGGGGGATGGGGCAGAAAAGCATAAAGAAAAGGCCCTGCGGTGTAAAGCCATCGCGGCCTCGAGGGAGGCGTGTGCGCCCCGACTGCACGCAGCCGCTCGTTGTCCGGTGTTCAACGCTCTTTCCTTGCGTTTCTTGGCTTGTCCGACGAACGTGACCTGCTCGGGCATGCTGACGTCGCAAGCATGCATTCTCGCTGGCTGATGCAGCCGTCAACGCAGCCGGAGACCCCCACGTATGGGCGTGGCCGCACCGCCCCACAGACGCGCATGTGCGGTGGGCGGCGAGCCCTGAAGCGAGCGCAGAGAGAGCGTTACGCAGTGAAGAACGCCGCTCGATCAGCTTGCAAACCTGTAAGTGTGCGTGTGGGTGTGCGGCGCCCTCTGCGCTGACCTGCACGGCGTGGCCGGTAGGGGATCGCATCTCCAACACCTGGCGTGCGTCTCACATTGTTTGCTGCACTGCGTACCCCGTTCAGAAGTGACTGTCACCGCTCTGCCTTCGACTGTCCATACCTCTCCTCTGTGCCCCTGTCACGGCGGGGAGGTGCTCCGAGCCTCCATGCACAGGTTCTCTGTTGTTTAGCGAATCCACACGAAATCTAAGACTCGGAGGGAAAGAGAGAGAGAGCCCCCCCCCTCCCCCTCCCCGCACACCCTTTTTCACAACTCGTTCTTCTGCTTAGGGCAGCAACGCCTTTTGTTGTGTTCATGTGTCCCGCCACATAGGCCGCACAGTGAACGCTGGGGCATATGAGTTTTTTCAAGCGTACCATCTCGCTCGACTCGATTGGCGTAGTCTACGATGAGCTCCATCCGCGGTCCCGCGATGGGGCGGCAGCGCACGGCGCGGAGAGGGAGCAGTCAGAGCGGCGTGTCTTCTCCCCGGTGCTGACTCCGTCGCTGAACGTGGCCCGCATCGATGACGTGTTCTCAGAGACGAGTACCACGGCTGACACACGCACGTACTCCTCATCGTACCCGGTCACCACGTCGTCGGTGCGCATGCATCACTTGCGGGAGGCTTCAGGCGACTTCACCTTCACCGGGCAGCCGCGCGCGGTGGTGCACTTCCGCTCCTGCATCACCGCCAATGACGCGCGCAGCCGATTGCACGCCCGGGCTGGTCGCGGCGGCGATGGCGATGGCGATGGCGACGACGCGGTAGAGGCGGAGCTGCCAGTGCAAACGGGCCCGTTCTCGGCAGACATTGTGTGCATCATACTGCTCTACGTAGATACGAGCACGCATGCAGGCATTGTTCAGCTCGGCAGCGTGTGCCGCTTCTGGCACTTTTATGCGAACTTGGCACCGCACTGGACGTACTTCCGCTGCCGGGAATGGAGGAAGCAGGCGAATCTGCCGCACTACGTGCGCCGCATCGTCGCGAAGACAAAGGTCGTCACGCGTGACGAGTACATCCGAGAGCGCGTGAAGGTGGAGGACTACAAGAAGAAAGAGTACATCATCGGCACAGCAAAGCACATTCGCTGGTGTATCGCGACGGGGATTATGGTGGGGGTGATGCTCACGGCAAACTTTGTCATCGCCTACTTCTTGGGGTTTCTCCGCACGGCGCTCAGGTCCGACTTGAGCCTCGGCATCACGACCTTCGTGTTACTCATTGTTGCAACGCTTCTGGAGATAACCCTTGTCATCTTCCCGCTGGCTGGCAACTTCACCTCGAGCACGAACAAGCACAGTACCATGCGCATCCTCGCGTGGTGTGTGTTCATGCTCGTGTGCAGCATGGTCCTGGGCACCATCTCGGCCCTTGCTTTCACCCGCGTCCAGGCTTCCAGGCACGTGCTAGATGGGCCGACCATCGACCTCACGATGTCGGCACCATGCGAGGCGTACTCGAGCAAGAACCTGCCGAGCTTCGTGCTGGTGCCGGCGGAGCTGAGCGACCTGCGGTGGCGGCCCATCACCCTCGACGAAAGCGAAACGCAACTGATACCGTATTGTGTGCCGAAAAGCAATGAGGGCTACGACACAGCGCCCACGTGCTTTGTTCTCATGTACTTCGACGCAAACTACTCCTCGGCGGTGTTCCAGAATGAGTCGGCGCTCGTGGCGGGCAGGGACGTTGGCACTCGCTACGCCACATCGTTCGATCCTTTCTCCGTCGGCGTGCAGATTAGTGGGTTGTGGTGCAACAAGTCAGGCCACCCGCAGGTGGTGGCGCTGACGCAGGCCGTGTACTCGAGCGTCAAGGTGAGGCGCGATCGGCTGTACCCCACCACCGCAGATTGGCTCGACCCGTCCAAGCGGCCGGCGACCTTCTCCATCATTAGCCTGCGCTGCAGCTCAGCCATCAATCGCGAAACGACGGAGAATCCGCCCAAGTCGACCGAGCTGTGGTACGGCAATGCAGCGGCGTGGAAGTGGTACTATGTGCCACTGGTGACGACGCACGCAGAGGTACGAAGCACCTTCCAGCAGATGCACGACCACTTCATCCACTACGTCTCCCTGTGCCACATCCTCGCCGCTGTTGTGTGGGTCATGATGCTACTCGCACAGATCATCTTCAAGACGGCAGCGAACATGATCTTGGGCGTGGCGACGACAGCGGCGCTGGTGTGTCTGAACCCGCTAACGATGATCCTCTCCGGAGCCCTCTGCGTGAAGGTGAGCGACTCCTACTTCATGTGCGACGCCGGCTCTGGCGGTGCCCTCATCGGCGGTGGTATCGGACTCACATTTCTGGTGCTGACCATCTACGTAACGGCGAGGGAGTGAGGCCGACTTTCCAGCCAGCACGCTGACCCTGAGCGTGCTGCTCACTCGCACTTCGGCGTACCCGATAGTGACGTGTGATGCGTCGGGCCGGTGTACCTCGCTGCAGAACACACGCGCCCGCAAGAGTGGCAATGCTGAAGGCGTGGCTGTTCAGGAATCGCAGAGCTGGGTCACCCTCTCTCCCTTGCCGTCTCGTCGACTTTCTTGTGGTGGCACGCCTCTTTACTGCTGTGCGGACCGCTCTCACTGTCCTCGGTGATCCCTCCCTGTTCTAGGCGGGCCGCTTCCCTACCTTGCGCTGCGACGAGCATCTTCCATGGCCCCGAGAGTCGCCGCGCACGCTACCTCCGCGAGGGATGTGGTGGCGCCGCTAGGGAGAAGCGCTTGCGTATTCTTACACGCCTTTCTCGCATGCAGCTCACCTGTGCCACGCCTATGTATATGTGCTCGTGCATTCGCCTGAGCCCACCTTCCCGCTGATGGCAAGAGAGCACACACACACACACACACACACACACCTCTCGGCGCGTGGTACCTCATGGCCTCGTGCAACCCTTCCATCCACCCAACCTCACCACTCGCTCTCTGTGTTGGGGAGGCCAAGCAGCCCCCCCCCCCCTTTATATCCCTGCCAGTGCAGAGCCCACCTCTGGCGGTGCGTCGGGGCGAGGCTCGACAGTGAACACGTGTGTGCCATCCATACGATGGGCAACACGCGTCAGGGCGACTCGAGCGTATGCCTCGCCCGGCCCTCGCACGGCCCACTGATGTGTGGGGAGGAGCCTGCGTGTGCTGCCCCGAGGGAGAGGGGGAGGGGGGATGCACCAGGGGTGGCGACCGGCATGGTGTGGGGAGCGGCTGTGTGGGGTGGGGTGGGGGAGGAGAGCTTGAGGCAGGGTCGGTGACGGGGCGTGGTGTGGCGCTCAGCGCGTGCTGCACGGTAGAGAAATAAACGCCACGCACACACGCACAGGTTGAACTGAAAGGCAGCGAAAATGCGATCACGCTCAGCTGCGTCCTCCTGCTCCCACTCCCTCTCCCGCAGTTGCGTTTCCGTGATGCGTCGCGTCTTCCTTGGGTGCTGATCACCTCCGTTACTGATACACAGGACACACACACACACAACCAATACCACCGAAGAGACGAAGCGAGCACGAGAGCGGAGGCCGCAAAGGCGGTGTGCAATTGTGGAAAAGTAGGGCAGGCGTCTTGGATGGGTAGCATGCCGCACACCGACACTTTACTTGCCCTGCCCTTACTTGCACGACTATGTGAATGCGCGTAGTACTCGTTGCGATGATTCTGTGCGCGGCCTGCGCTATGTGACTCAGCGCAGGCCTCCTTACCTGTGTGTACCTGCCGCCGTCTTCGAGCCCCCTCCGTCTTCGCTGTCTTCACGTCTCCGCGTCTGAGTGTCAAATATGCGTTTTCTTACACGCACCCCCTCTATCGCTCTCTCTCCGGTCCTCTTCCCTCTTCACGCTGCACCCCGGCGCGGGTCGCTGTCTGATGCTATCACTCTGCAAGTCTCTCTCGTCTGATGCCCCCACGCGCACCAAGACCCGCGTGGTGCTCAGCATGTTCAATGCGTCACACGTAGATGAGCTGCTCGCCAGCACCACTCGCACTTTGCAGCGCTCTCAGGTGCTGCTCGATGAGCGGCGCAGCGTCATCCAAAGCCAGCAAGGCCTTCCGCCCATGTTTTGCGTGGCCTCATCTTCGGCCGCCTCGACCTCCGTCGGCTCAAGCGCCGCTGCACCGTACGCGAGCGCTAGTAGCAGCTTTGCTGACACCGTCCGCTCCCTGCAATCACTCAGTGAGCTTCGCTCGTACGTCGAGGCCACCGCTGAGATGATGAAGAGGGTACGTGAGGAAGGCATGGAACCATCTCCGGCGATGCAGCAGCGGCGTGCAAGGGGCCAGGATTTTGCGCTGCTGCAAAGCATGACGCGCGGGCTGCGAGGGGCGATGACGGCAGCGTGGCAGATGTCAGAGACGACAGCCGCGCTGTGGGCATTCTCTACGGAGGCTTGTGGTGGCGCTGAGGAGGCGGCAGCCGCCGAAGACGCGGCGTCGGCGGCGGCTGGAAGCACCTTGTGTGCAGTGCCGGGTGCGCGGAGTGGCGGTACGCGGAGCAGCGGTGCACAGCTCACGTCGACGCTTATCTTTAGCGCCTTTTGCGTGGACCTTGCAATCGCGGCGCCGCGTGCAGCCTCCGCCGTCGCGGCGGAGCTGGAGTCTGTCTTCGAACCGTCTAGCGATAATGGCAGGCCGTCATCACTGGTGTCGGAGTGGATGAGAGATGGCAATGTCAAGCTCAGTGCGCTGCTGCGCGACGTCGCTGCTCTGCTACCACCACCGGTGAAGACGCGCCTCGTCGCGCGCCTCGCTGACGTGCTGTTTCGACCCTCTCCCGCCCTGCCTCGCTCCCCCAAAGAGTCCTCCGGCCACCCGCTGGGGTGTGAGCTCTTGAGCGGCGGCCAGCTGCTTCTGCCGTCTTTGGACTACTATCTACTTGAGCAATATCCCTCCTCGCTCGCGTCGCGGTGGTTTCTGCAGCCGCTTCAAGCTACCGCTGAGCACCTCCGCGCCGACTATTACGCGAGCGCCGACCAGTTTCACGTGCAGTGTCGCTGGCTCCTTCGACTTGTCTTGACGCTCTTGTACGCCTGCCAGTCCGCCGCCCTGCCCACCTCAACGGCATCCCGGCCACCGCTGGAGCGTCGATTACGCACCGCGCAGCGGCTCTACGACGCGTGGCTGATCCCGCTAGAGAAGACGTTCGGCAACGGCACAGCGCGGCACGGCATGTCGGTTTCGTTCAATCGTGCCCTCGTGCAGCCCCATGGCCACATGGTGGAGCGCCTGCTGTTTACCTCATCGCCCGCCTCAGGTGTCAGCGGCGTCAGCAAGGTGGTGCAACAGTCGCGTGAGTGGTCCGGCATCCTTTACTCCGCTCAGTACCGCCTGCTTCTCATCCTCGAAAAGCTGGCGCACTCGGAGGTGGCGCAGGTAAATGGCACCAGTAGCACCTCTGCGAAGCAGCGCACTTACGAAACGATGCTGCGCCAGAACGGCGGTAAAGTGAGCGTCTCCCTTCTGCAGACCCTCGCAGAGGACAAGCAACTCTTGCTGGACGAGACGCCGTCGCGCTCGCCGGATGGTCACCGTCTGTACAAGCTGCACGACGGCCTGCTCGATGACAGCGGCAAGGCGGTGTTTGTGTACTTGGACGATGGTGCGCTCTTCACCAAAGTCGGCAGAGCTCGCGCCTTTCAACGCGTCAAGAGCGTTGAGGACATTTTCAAGCCGCTTCAGTGACGTCTGTGTGCGTGTGTCAGCGGCTCACTGCGGCAGCGGGGGTTGCTGGGCACGGACAATAATGTGCAGAGACGGAGAAAGAGGGCGTTGTGTGTGTGTGTGTGTGTGTTAGGGGGAGGGGGGGGCGAGGAAAGATGTGCGGCGCCACGGCATGAAAGGGTGGTTCAGCGCACACTCGCCACGCCGCCCACTACTGCCAGTGGCGAGGCGATGGCGCGGGGTGGCCAGCCGAGAGGCTCTCCTGCTGTGCTGCCGACAGCTGACCGCTTCCTTTGGAGCCTCTACCAGCGCGCATTCAGGCGCCTATTAAGCCGAAAGCACGTGCGTGACCGCTGCCTCTTGCTATCCGCCGGCCGAACTTCGCTGTGCCAATGTGGCGCTAGCTGCCCGGTCATGCCCGTGGTGCGCTCTTCTTTGTGAAACGGAAAAGGCAAACGGAGCGGGACATGGCGCCCGTCGCTCGAGCACTCGAGGGGTGGGGAAGGAGGAGGAGCGGTTCAGCAAGGCATGGGCGGCAAGCGTCGTGCTGCTCTGTTTCGTCGGCGCCTCCCTGCTTGCCCCATTTCGCCTGTGCCATTCCCCCCCCCACCACCACCACCACCACCCACCCACCCACCCACCCACTCGCGCTGCGGGGCGGGGCGGGTGGTCCAGTAGGAGCGCTCTGGCAAGGCCTTCTGGTGCGCATTCGTTGCCGATGACCTCGTGAAACACGCCCGTCTTGCACTGTCGCGCGAGCTCCAGCGCGCCTTTGAACTCCTTCTGCCTAACCTTCGGATTTGGCGAGGCGCGAGTACAGGACTGCCCAGGTCGGTGCTGGAGGTGCGAGACACACGCTTAACTCCATTTTTGCAGACTCGTTCGCCAACGAGTTTCTGTGACACGTGCCGTGCACACGTATCGGTGCTTGCGCTCGAGTGAGTAAGTGCTGTCGTGCAGACGCAGAAGCAGTCATCCCACCGGCACCGTATAAGATGGAGGGAAAAGGCAGCGATATGCCCTGACTCTGCTCCTCGAGTCCACCAGCAGCAACGCAGACACGTGTGTCATGTTGGAGACGAGAGTGGAGCGTAGGCGAAGTCGGCGGCTCCGCAGAGAGCAGAGCAGAGCAGAGCTGGGGCATGACCCTCTCCTTCGCCCCACTCCTCTTCAAGCCCCGCTTCCCTGCCTCCGCCCTTCGCGTCGAGGCAGAGGCGAGAGAGCGAAAGGTGTTGGAACGGCAAGACAAGGGAGGTACTAAGGTGCGGCGCATGCGACGTCCTCCCGCAGCTCGGCCTCCTGTCCTCTCGTGCAGAGTCGCCGCGTTGGCGGTGAGAGGATGCAAGCGGTGGTGGCACGGCTCAGTTTTTCGTTTCTCCTGTGGCGGTGTGTGTTTCTCTCGCGATTACTTGTTGTGTGCAGCCAAGAGATCCAGGCGGAGGGCTGACGGTTGCGTGCCGTCCTCCTCGGCAGGGGCTTTACTGTGCAAGGTTCTCTGTCGCTTCTTTGGGTATGCATGTGTGGGTGTGGGTGGCCTGAGCAGACGCGCTCGATCACCTCTTCAAGCCAATGACATGGAGATGGGGGCGAGGCCGCCGAAAGACCGCATCATCATTATGTGCCCCACCCCCACCTACGCTGTTGGAGCGATGTGTGTCTCTCCTCCCACGAGCTCATACTGACTCTCCCCCATCCCATGCTCGCCACTAACCAAACCGCTGGCCGCTGTGTTCACCGGCAGAGGCACACACCAGCGCACCGCCGGCCGCTCTCCCGCCAACGGAGACATGCACATAGGCACACACACAATAGAGAGACCGCATCGCTGTTCCTCACATCGGCACCCTGGCCACCTCACTTTCCCCCTTCGCCCCTGCTACTTGCGCGCCGGGCAGCTTCGGCACAGGCGCCCTCGCGATCTAGCTCTCTCTGCACCAGACAGCAGAGACGCGCGCGCTGGCATCGTGCCGTTCTTGCTGCGTCCCTCGTCTCTGGTCCCCCACAGAGACGCGCGTTGTCCTAACCCCGCGCATCAGGGGAGGCATACCCCGCACGTTTGCCTGGGTGTTTGAGCTGCGGCTTCCACCACCGCTGCGTGAACCTTGCGCCCAGGCCACGCTGCCGAAGGGCAGCGCGCATAGACACACATCGGGGCGAAAGCAGGAGCGCACACCGCCTCGCTGCTCTGGTGCGCATTGTGCAAGTGCGCGTCGATCTCTGTCTTTCTCCTGCACACTTCCGTGTCGGCTTCTCTTTGCTTTTGCACCAGCCCTCACATGATGATGCCCATGACAGGCCCTCACAACTCCCCCGTGTGCCCGTCGGACGCTGTGGGGCACACCCATGAGATGGATAAACCTGTCATAGAGAATTGTGCGCAGTCGAACCCCCTTCTCGCCGCTCCGCTCAATCACCTGCAGAAGGCAGGCAAGCAATCTGTGGTGTCGTGCGCACCATCAGGCACCTCAAGTGCTGCACGTGTGTCTGATGTCGCCGCTCTTCTGCGACACGCGGTCGTCCGTGACTTGATTCGCGAGAATGAAGGCATGCTAATGGAGATCGCGGGGCTGCAGGAGACGAAGAGACGCTGGTGTGCGACTCAGCTGCGCCTCGTCACGCTGGAAGAGAGTGCCGCTCGTGCAGCGCTGAAGGCGGCGGAGTCGATCGCGCGTGGGGTGTGGGCTACCCGCGCCCACGCCTCTCTGGCAGCGCACGTGCAGCGATTAGAGCAGCAGCTGAGCGATGAAGCGGAGGAGGCCGCGGAGCTGCGTGGATTCGCCGAGCTGGCACAGGCGCAGCTGGCTACCAGCCCACGGTCCCAGACGGAGGGCGCCGCACCCGAGAAAGAACAATACGCGTCTCCACCTGCCAAGGCACGGCGAGGCAGCGGCACGGGTGACGTGGACGGTGGCAGTCAGCGCGCCAGCCTCGAAGAGATCACGAATGTTCGCGGGTCAGTGAAGCGGCTGCGCAGCGTAGAGAGCAGCGACAGCAGTGGGACTCCACGCGGCCAAGCACGGCGCACCAGCAGCAGTCAGAAGAGCCCCGGTGCCCTCACAAAGGTGCGCAAAACGATGTACTGACGAGTGGGTATGGCAGGCCGCACTGCAAGGAGGGAAGGGAGCGGCGCCACAGCGGCCTCACATCACTCAGTCCGCATCCACGCAAACAGTGAACGACACATGTGCGTTCTCGTGTTTCGGCTGATGGCGAGAGAAGGGGATCAAGAAGGATGCTTCTCTGCCTCTCCCCCCTCCCCTACTCTCTCTCTATCCCTCGTGCGCGCCTGTGCGTTCCTCATCGCCGCCATTCGTGCCGCTGTTGCGCGGCTCTTCGCTCGTTCGCTTGGGGGTGGGTGGGTGGGTGGGTGGGGGGGTGTTCCTGGCGCGCTCTCTCTCCATCTCTCGCTGTGCCTGGAGGGAGCCGCGCGGCAACGTGAGCACGCCATACACGTACAAGATAAATAGAAGGGTGCGCCCGTGCATCATCGGTGTCTCACGTCTCGATTCTCTGACGACAGCAGATGGACGAACGCACGTGCGAACGTGTTCACTACACACCCCGTCATGCTCTGTGCAACGGGCACGCATCCTCCGTAATGTTCCGCGTGACGTGCGCGATCTCGCTTCCTTCTCAGCGTGTGCGAATGAGAGAGTGTGTGTTGGGAGGGGGCGGGCTGGGCTGGGCTGCGGACTCTCCCCCGTCCTTCCTCCCACTCTCTCCTGATGCGGGCATGCATGACTGCGCAGCGATGCCCCGCACGTCTCCTCCTGCTCTACCTCTGTATCCACCGCCCACTCGGTGCTCACCCCTTCCCCCACTTCCCAACCTCAACTCGTTCCCGCTTCTTCCCTATTGCCCTCCTTTTTCTGTCTTGGGCGTTGTCTCCTTTGGCTTCCGTCTCACCTGCTCGCGCGCACGCGCGCACTTACCTGTACACCTGCGTAGGAGCACACACACACACACACCTCCTGCGCTTGGGCGAGGCTGAGGACGGCGCTGCGTGTGTCTCTGACAATTGAGAGATGTACACATCACACGGCACATGGAGCTCACTTCTTGTCGCTCGGAGATGACGCCAACCCTTCGCGTGTCGCCGCTCCACTGCCTGTGGTGGTGCCCGTGTGTTGCTTAGCGCTCATGGAGACTGTGCCGTTGCAGGCGTCCTACAACTTTGGCACGCCTTCACCGCGCAGTCCAAGCAGCATCTAATCTCTCTGAGGCCCTTGTGACAGGCATGGTAGACCCGCCCATGAACGGGAAGTGGATTCCAGGGAGCCCTGGCACGCTGAGTTGCCACCGGTGCGCCGTGCGCGAACAAGTTTGGGCAGGTGAGCTCGTGTGCCTTCAAGTACGCAGCAGCGTCATCCACCCCACTGATCGGCCCTTCCGTCCACGATAATGCAGGCCACCGTGGCAATCTCACCCAACTCGAGCGCAGCCAAGTCTGCGCGACGTCCCCCTGCGCCTTGTCGTGGAGGCGCGTATGGCCGCCTTGCCGCGGGATTCGAACACGCAGACGCAAGCCCCCTCCCCTTCCCCCCTCCCCGACCTCTGCTGCTTTGCATGGGCCGCGGCTCTTCGTGCTAAGCTCGAGCGATCTCGCACAGCTGCAGCGCCACAAGTCCAAGTTTTCTCATGCACCACCGCCGACGACGCCGCTTACAAGACAGCCGGCGCGTCGCGCCGACGCGTGGTGTGGCCGGTAGGGTATCCCGGTGAGCTACGACGCCTACGGTGGGACACAAGGTCTAGCCCACCGAATCCAAGCAATACGATGCTGGGAGTGGTGCGCCAGCATATTGTATTTTTTTCTCTCGAAGTCCCTTGCAACCATTTTGGCAACCCTCGTCGGGGGGCTTGGCGCGGTGCGCGCTGCCCCCAAAGCACGATGAAGTTGGGCAGTGCGCTTGAAGCTTGTCTTTGATGCGCCAAGGGTACAGGGATCGCTCAGCACACTGGAGTGGTCGCGCGACGCTTCGCAACTACGCCTCGTGCCGCAGCGGAGTAGCGCCACCGAGTGCCAGTTGACTCAGCCCGTTCAGCCTCCTCATCCTACTAACGACATGGGCATGGACTTCTACGATGCCGTCGTGGGGTGCAGCCCTCGCAGAGCCGGTCTCCGAGCCGGAGTCCGGGGAAGGGAAGCGGGTGCGGCGCAAGGCCGGCACTGCTAGCTTTTCGCAGCAGCTGAAGAGCCTCTTCAGGCCTCCGTCGAGCCACTCTTTAGAGTGGGAGCCACGAGCACCTCTCCTGGCTGTCGAGGCTTCCCCAGGCTGCAGCCCTGCTCTGCTTCTGCAGAGCCTCGCAGAGGTGAATGGGCCCACGATGCTCACCGGTGCAGCCATGCCCGCACACGCGAGCCTCGAGGCAACAGCGACCACCGTGCAGGAGCAGCTCCCTCCTTCAGCTTCGCACGTGCCCTTACCAGGCGTTTTTACAGCCTCACACTCGCCAGTGATGGAGCCGTGGAAGAAGTCGGCTGAGAGCTGCCCTCTGTACGCCATCGGTAGCGATAGCGAGGCCATCCTCCGGCTCCACGCCACTGCAGAGGGCACGACAGCCTCGGCCTCGTCGACGACGAGACGCTCGCAGTGGCATTGAACGGCCTCCGTAGTGCTATGGGGTCTAACTGGCGATACTGCGACCACCACTGTACAGAGCAGCGTCTGCAGCAGATCTCAGCACTGGGCGCCCGTGGCGACGGACCTTTCTAGTAGGGATGGGGGTGCCGGTGCTGGCGTGTACGAGCTGCCTGCTGCGACGGACGTTAATGTCATACATTCCGCCTCGCCGCCCATCCCTGGGGAGCCAGCCTTCCTGCTCCTCGTCAATCGCGGATGAGGCACATGCTCCCACTGGTAGAGAACGGTCAAGCCGCCTCAAAGCCGCTACACGCGCGGCTCCGCTGCGATGAAAGATGAGCATCGATTAGCGTAGCAGGGGCGCGAGCGTGTGTCCGGGGCGCAACCGCGCCATTGGGGTTGTGTGAAGTGGCACTCTTGGCGCGAGAATGCACGGCTCCGGTTCTCGCTCTCTCTCTCTCCGTCAGTGGTGCAGCCGCTAACCCCCTCCCCTACCCCTCTCATGTCTTGCCTTCTTTGTTTTCTACAGGGATGCGCGGACGGACACCTCAGGCGCTCGCACAGCTGCGAGGAAAACGCCCCCCCCCCTCTTCTCAGCCTCCTTCCACAACCCCAATCCGGACCCGCACACGTGCACACGAAGACACGTGTGCATCTGGCCGCGAGACCAACTTGGCGACACAGACAACAGGCAACCAAAGGAAAGACGCGTTCGCAGTCAGCACGGTGGTTGCGTGGCAGACGACTGGTGCGTGCTCGACGACTCAGGTCGAGATGCAAGTGCACGCAATGCGTCTCTCTCATGCCTCCACCCTCTTCCTATGTGTCTCTCCTCCCTTTCCCCTCTTTCCCTTCGCCGATCTCACCTTCGTTGTGTGGATCGAACCTCCGGTGGTGGCGGTGGAGGTGGAGCTCACGCACGCACGCACGACAGGCTTGGCGCTCCGTCAGTGATCACCAAAGAGCGCACGGAAAGCTTACATCGTCCTCTTTAGCGGGTGCGCATCTGTTGGAATTTGTTCTTTACACACACACACACACACACAGGCACCCTCCAACTGCGCAGCTGTCATGCAGGCTCCCAAGACAAGTACGTCGTCGGAGAAGGGAGAAGTCATCCCTGCTTCTCGTCAGTCGCTCTCTGAGACACCGTTCGTAACGGATCCGGCCGAAGTGGCGGCCTTCGATATCCCAGTCGAGTACGTCCGACGCATTGAGGATGCTCAGCGGGTCTATGGCAACCACTACATGGAGCACCGCATGTACACGGACGCGTGGAATCATGCGGCCATGACGCTGGGCTTCCAGTGCTGCTGGCTTGGGGTCGGTGCGTGGATCGTTAGCCGCGGTCTGAATTACTCGGACCCCATGAACTCCGTTGTCGCGCGGTGGGTGCAACACTCGCGGGTGCGTCGGCTCACCACACCCATCTCGTGTTTCGGGCTGTTCATCTTCACTGCAACGTGCATGCAGCTGCCGTACGATTTCCGGCTGCTGCGCGAGGCATCCGCTGGTATTGACAGGCAGACAGCTCTGCTGAAAAAGTCGATGGACGAGCGCTACTTGGCGTATCGAGAAGGCAAGATCGCCAAGGAGCAGTTGGAGGCGAAGGAGGCAGAGGCCTTTGCGAAGAGCATGAAGGTGCAGTAGAGAGGGAAGGTAGAACACCCCGCCCTCCTGAGCGGTCGCTGTCTTCCTCGTGATGGGGAGGAGAGTGGAAGAGAGGGCGTCCTCGGGAGGCCTACCCCGCGTTCTCCCTTCGTGCCCCCACCCCCGACCCCCCACCCCACCCGACTCGGCCCAACTCCTTCACTCCTTCGCGTGATGACGATGTCGTGGTGGCTCACGGAGCTGCAGCGAACGCGCCTGTGGTGGTTTGTCCGGCTCGCCTCCTCGGCTGCGGGTGGGCGCGTCGGGGGACGACGGTGGACAGCGGCAGGGCGTTTTTTGTGTCCGTGGCCGCCGAGGCGCTCAAGTATCTTCTTGGTTTGCTCTTCGTCCACGTGTGTGTGTGTGTGTGTGTGTGTGTGTGTGTGTGCGTGTTTATTTCTCTGCCGTGCAGCACGCGCTGAGCGCCACACCACGCCCCGTCACCGACCCTGCCTCAAGCTCTCCTCCCCCACCCCACCCCACACAGCCGCTCCCCACACCATGCCGGTCGCCACCCCTGGTGCATCCCCCCTCCCCCTCTCCCTCGGGGCAGCACACGCAGGCTCCTCCCCACACATCAGTGGGCCGTGCGAGGGCCGGGCGAGGCATACGCTCGAGTCGCCCCGACGCACCGCCATCCCGGCGGCCGCACCCTGTCGCCGGGCCGCTCACACACTCTAAAGAAAAAAGGCGCGAACCATGCGAGCATCATGCGATGCAGAAGGACGACAAACGATGCTGAAATCGGCGTGACGGGGATCGCTGGCCACCCCCTCCTTCCCTCGTCGTCAACTCTCACGGAGGTGCACCCCGATGCAGCTCCGCGGAACACCGCAGGCGGTGTTACGATGCAAGCATGTCTATGGCGCTCACAGATACAATCGAATGGGTGTACGTCAGCGGTGCTGCAGCGTCGTGCCCTCTCCCCAGTGGCCTCCATGCGCGTGACTCCATCAAACTCTCCTATCCCCTTACGCTCCTCTCCCTCTCTCCTTCGCTTCGCAGACTTGCTTCAGTCTCGCAGCTCTCACCAAGCCAGCCAAAGCCTTCGCACTTTCACGCTGTCCTTCCTTTCCAACCAACCCACATCACCATGGCCTCTTCTCACTCTGCTTCCCGCAAGGCTTCCAACCCGCACAAGTCGCACCGCAAGCCGAAGCGCTCGTGGAACGTGTACGTGGGCCGCTCGCTGAAGGCGATCAACGCCCAGATGTCGATGTCGCACCGCACGATGAAGATCGTGAACTCGTACGTGAACGACGTGATGGAGCGCATCTGCACCGAGGCCGCGTCGATTGTTCGCGCGAACAAGAAGCGCACGTTGGGTGCGCGCGAGGTGCAGACGGCGGTGCGCATTGTGCTGCCGGCGGAGCTCGCGAAGCACGCCATGGCTGAGGGCACGAAGGCCGTGTCGAGCGCGTCGCGTTAAGCGGCTCAGTTAGCGGGTTTGTCCACGCGTCGCGCGTGTGTCCGGGGTGTGGGGGTACCCTCGACTCCCCTCTCCCCGCCGACGCCGTGGGGTTTCATAGAGATTCATTGTTTTTTATTTCGATTCTCCGTCCTTGAAGGTGATGTCTTGTCCTTTGTCGGAGTGTGTGCCGGGTTCGGCGGCGGCGGAGGCAGCGGCGGCGGCGAGACGGTGAAGGGGAGGAGGGGCGGGCGAAAGCACAGATGCGCTTCCCCGTCTCTTTCTCCCTTCTCTGCATTCGCCCTCGCTTCTCCTCTCTGATGCCCTCGTGACCTCGTGGTGCGCGCGTCTCCCGCTCGCCGTCCGCGCCACGCTGCACAAAGGCGTGCAGGGTTTGTCTTCTATCTCAGAACGAGTGACACACACACACACACACATTTTCTTGTTTCCCCCTCCCCCCCCCTTCGTCATCGCTTCTTCGTTTTCGTTGTCGTCTCGACGCCCAACTCCTCCACCTCCACCTCCACCACTACCTCCACCTCCTTCGGAGACCAACAAGAGAGTCGCCTTCTCGCTCAGGCACACAGATGAAAGGGACATGGTGAAGGGCACAGCGACCCCTGCGCCACTTCCGCCGCCGCCACCGCTGCTGCGGTGAAGAAAATACGACGCGCTTGCGGGCGTGGCAGGCGAAACACCACTGCCCTGAGCGAGTGCTTTTATCCTCCCCTCCTCTCCCCCTACACGCAGGTAGACCTCACCTGCGCGCCCATCCCTCACACCTCTCGTGCCTCTGTACTTTCTCACGGCGAGGCGAGGCGAGAGGCGTGAATTCATTACGTGCCTGGCTTCCCACACTCAATGGGCGACTCCATGACGCTGTCGGGTGCGGGTGTCACCACCGCCGCTCGTTGCGTGCAGAGGTGCGCGTCCTCTCCCCTTCCCTCCTTGCCCTTTCTAACGTGCCATCCCTACCTCTGTCCATCGTTTGTCTCTCCCTCTGTGTGTGAGTTTCACTGCGATGCTCTGGTAGTCTTCAAGCTGGTGCACGCTGCAGCGCCTCTCCCACCTCCCCCCGCCGCCCTTTCCGCCTTGTCGTTTCGCGTCCACATCATCGCCCCAAGCGACTCCGCACATCTGCGCTCACTGCGCCCTCTCAGCTCACGCCCGCACCTGATCCCTTTCATTGGCTGCTTGCTCTTCTCCGTGGCTTCAAGTTTCTCTCCCGTTCCATGGCCGTGCACGTGGTGCTCCTCCGCCCAACAGCTTCCTAGACGCCCGTGTCCACCGGTGTGTGACCGCCTTGTTTTGTTAGGTTGCTTGCAGCGCTCTTCCCTGGAGTGGAACCTCTCCAACACTTTGGATTTTGTTGTAGTTGCCTGGCCTGTCAAGAGTTTCTCCCTCTCCCTCTCCGTATTTACAAATAGTTGCCTTGCTGCTTTTGTGTGCGTTTCCGCCCCTCCCGCTCGTGGGCTGGTCTCCCCCATCCCCCGCTCAGCTTTGTGGTCTCGGGTTCCCTCGTTGTGTGGCTCCCTCCCCTCCCCTCCCCTCCCCCCCCACACACAGATACATATATATATATATATACCCGGGCTTCACCGCGATACAGATAGAAGCGGCCCGCCTCCACACCTTCGTCCCTCGCCCTCTTCCCACGCAACCACCACCGCCGCCGTTGCACGCAGGAAAACAGTGGAGACGAGCCTCTAGGAGCGGCACGCTCACAACCCCTCAGGATGACGCGAAAAGTTGCCGCTGCGGCCGTCCTGGCAACCGCAGCACTTCTACTGCTGCACACAACCTTCTTCGCCTCCGTGGCAGCGGTGGCAGTGGCCCCAACACATGTGTCGTCGCCGCCGATGGCGGCGCAGCGCCAACGCCTCCGCTCCTTCGCTGCCTATGCAGAGCGGGTCGGGGTGGCTCTGGAGCTCTTCGTTGGCAGACACTACGAGAGCGATACTACTGGCATCGACGTCAGTGCAAGCCACTTCACAGAAGACAGGCAGCTGCATCCTTCTGCAAGCTCCGCACCCATGCCAAGCGTCGATCGCATGCCACTGCTTGCAGTTGTCACGCAGTGCCTGCAGCATCCCCACGTCGTGGTCCAGTCCAGCGTTCAGTCGGTGATGAGGCTCGCCAGCGCTGGCCGCACGCTTGCGTCCGTCTTGGTCGGAGCCTCTTTCGCCAAGGAGACAGACGCACTCCTCGCCAAGGTAGAGGCAGATGCAGACCTCGGCGCGGAAGTGGGGAGTGCCACAGCGCCGCCTTTCATGTCGCCGACCAACATGCACACTACCCTTGCACCTATTCAGCAAGCGGCCCGGGCGGTGAGCACACCGCGCACCGACTTCGCACCGCTGCGCCAGGTATTTAGCAGCGCGATCCACCAGCAGGCGGAGACGCTGGTGACGCAGCCTGCAGAGGCGACCCCTCTCAGCTGCATCAGCGGTGTCAACGCCTACTCTTCCAACGCCATCGTTGCATGCAGAAACTCCAATGACACCTACACTGCAGCGGAGTATGTGTCACTTTCCTCGCATGAAAAGGAGCAGTGCAACGGGTACATCTCCGAAGAGGAGCCGTTCACACAGACCTGCGTGTGCGCGCAAGACTACTACATGACCCGCGTCAACGAAAGCAGCTATCTGTGCCGCAGTCGACCGCTGGACGTACAGGTCCTTCTCGAGGACAAACACCTGTGCTTCAGCCACGCTGATGTAGCGCTGGGGTTGCCCGGAACCATGGAAGGGGAGTACTGCATCAAGACGAATCGAAACAGCACGCTGCAGCTGCCTGTCACGTGGAAGTACAACTTCCTCAGCGACGACGCCATGCTGGCTGCATCGGTATTCCGTCATCATGTGCCTCCCCAGGTGCCACAGGAATCAGAAGGCCTACAGTGGGTGGTCATGAGCGGCACCAGATCTGTTATGGGCCACTACAGTGAGCTGTCGATGAGCACAGACGTCTTCAGCTACTTGGTGGCCGGCTACGCTGGTTCGGGTCAGTTGCCGCCGTCGACGAACGACGTCGGGTTTTACTTATCGGCCAACACGGAGCTGCTTGCCGCCGCCGCCTTCTCGGCTGTGTTCTGCTTCACCTCGCCGCGCAAGACGAAAGATCAGCTGAAGGAGGTGCCACTGAAGACAGAGTCAGTGCTGAAGCAGTATCTCGGCAACCCCAATGGCGTCTCCTCGCACTCACTGACCCTCGACCTCTCCACCGTCCCTAACGAGTTCGTGGAGGGCAACCAGATGTACGTGGAGGTGGGTCTCAAAGGGGGCCCGTCCATCTACTACTACCGCGTTGCCCGCATTCACGTTTCTTTCACGGACCTCACCGAGCCACCCACCAACGCGCACGAGTACAAGAAGCCGCTCGACCCGCTCTACACTCTCCTGATCGCCGCCGCCAGCACCCTCGTCATCGGCACCGGGCTGGCCGTGCTCTGGTACCACTGCATGCAGCCCGATGACTATGACGACCGGCTCGTGTCGGCTGCGCAGCGTAAGAAGGCGCAGAGGCACCACCCTGGCGTGAACTCAAGGTCCGACAACTAAGAGCACAGCGCCGACATGGTTTGATCGACTGGGCATGGACGGGCCAGAGAGGAGAGGAGAGCCCGCCAAGAAGCGTTTGCAGTGACCCAGCAGGATTCAGCGCACACGAGTCTGCAAGTGAGTTCAACGGTGTCTCTCCCAAGCGGACGCCGTCCCGACACACGGCATTCCGCACCTCTTCCTCTCTTTCTCCTTCCCTCAGCTATCACACCCTGCTTCCCACTCTCTGGCCCATCATGGCTTCTTGGTAAAGCCAGCAATGGGGTGGGGGGAGACAGCCACGCATGCACGCCCGAGTCTGCGCGCGTTCCCGCTTGCGGTCGGCTCATATCTCTGCTTTGTGATTTTCGTTTGTATTTACGTGGACACTCGCCACGCCCCCACCCCCACCCACCCACACACACACACCACCACCACCACCATCGCCTCCGTGCTTGACTGTGTCGACGCGCGCTCGACCCATGCGGGTGTGCGCACGTGCATCTGGGTGCGTGGATGCGTACTTGCGCTCTATCTTGCTTGTGGGCACCGCCAGAAACGGGCCCACTCCCTTCACCATCACCCTCAACCTGCGAAAACCTCACCTGCGATTTTTCGTGCTTCTCATGACAGAAGAGGGCACACCTCTCAGCGCGTGGTGTCTCAGGACCCCGTGCAACCCTCCACCTCACCACTCGCTCTCTGTGTTGGGGAGGCCAAGCAGCCCCCCCCCCTTTATATCCCTGCCAGTGCAGAGCCCACCTCTGGTGGTGCGTCGGGGCGAGGCTCGACAGCGAACACGTCTGCGCCATCCATACGATGGGCAGCACGCGTCAGGGCGACTCGAGCGTATGCCTCACCCGGCCCTCGCACGGCCCACTGATGTGTGGGGAGGAGCCTGCGTGTGCTGCCCCGAGGGAGAGGGGGAGGGGGAGGGGGGATGCACCAGGGGTGGCGACCGGCATGGTGTGGGGAGCGGCTGTGTGGGGTGGGGTGGGGGAGGAGAGCTTGAGGCAGGGTCGGTGACGGGGCGTGGTGTGGCGCTCAGCGCGTGCTGCACGGCAGAGAAATAAACACGCACACGCACACACACACACGTTGAAGAGAAACGAAAATCTCGGTGTTGAGCTAAAGATGTGTAGGCCACCGCGCGGCACAAAGTCGTCTCGACACAGGCATGATGGACGCACACCGGCACCCACTGTGTTCCTCTGAATGTGCGTGTCGTGCTCAGGTTGCTTACAGGCATCGCTCATGCAGGTGTGCGAATCTGCGACTTGAACTTATGCAGGTGCGTCTCTGCCCCCCGTCCTCCCCAGCGCCAAACTTGCCTGTCCCTTCACTCTCTTGCACGCCGTACGGCCCGTCCACATGTTGATGTGGCGCTGGCCCCTTCCCCTCCCCCTCTTCCTACACCCCCCCCCCTCCCCACACGCACACCCGCCCGACGGCTTTGTGGTCCCCCTGCCGATTGATGTATCGTCTCTCAGCACTGTCGAACTTTGAGCCTCTCCGCGTGTGTGTGTGTGTGTGTGTTTCTCGCGTTTGTGTCCGTAGCAGAAAGTCGCTCCCACCCCAGCGCTGCATCGTCTCACCCACATCGCCCTCCGGTCCCTCTCTCGCTCGCCCCTTCCTGCGCACCTCCCCCCCCCTCACAAGGCACCTTGCGCACACGCGATCAGCACACTAAGAGAGAAGGAAGGACAACGCTATGATGAACGGCAGCGCGATTATCCCGCCCACGTACCCGTCACGGGACGTGCAGAATGTCGAGAATCACCGCGCCGTCGCTGCCGTTGCCGAGCTCGCGGAAAATGGCCTGACCATCGCCGACAACTTCGTCACGTACGCGGAAGGCCGCCTGCCACCGCTGGCGGTCAACGGCGAGCACATTTTGGAAGCCGTCGCGAAGCTGCATGAGCGCTACCGTCACGAGCGCCCTGCTGGCTGGGATGAGGCGCGCTTTATGGGGGAGTGCGAACAGCGCGTGACCTCGGAGGAGATCGAAGACCTGTGCACGCGTCCGGCACTGGACGCAAGCGCCTTCGCAAACACCTTGTACCAGCTGACCGACAAGGATCTGCCGCGGGGTCGCTACCTCGTGTTGAAGGACAGTCTGAACGCCATCAAGCCGCATGCCCCCCAAAGCACCGTCATCAATCTTCCCGAGACGCTGGCGGCGCTGCATGAAATCCAACATGTGGACCCCACCGAGGAGATCAAGGATGAGCTGTCGGAGATGAATACGCAGCAACACAAGTACGCGACGCAGGTGGACGAGGCCCAGGCCGTCTACGATGCCGCCCTCAGCCACAGCGACGTCGTCGAGGTGGAGCGGGCCCACCGCCACCTCATCGCGGCTCGCTACGAGTACCTCGTCTCCTACGTGAAGCGCCTCCATTTTCTCAGCTCCACAGAGGAGGACAGCGAAGTGGTGCACTTTGGTGAGCGGCTGCAGAAGCTGCGCGAGGACGCCGAGGATGCCGTGAAGGCCTTCAGCGACGACAAGCATGCCATCAAGTCTGCATTAAGGGCGGATCTGGAGAGGTGCGAAGAGTCGCGTGCGCGCGAGGCCGCCATGCACGAGGCGGCGAAGGCCGCCTATCAGCATCAGAAGCAGAAGATGGAGGCGTCGCTCAGCTCCGTTGTGGAGCATAAGGTGCAGCTAGTGAACGAAATACTAGAGAAAGTGGTGGAGCTGCGGAAGGTGATGGAGCAGCAGCGGGCCATGACGCAGGATGTGGTGAAGGCCGTCCAGGAAGAGGCGAAGCGCGTGACGGCGCACGAGGAGTTCGTCACTATAGGGGACCAGCACCTGCAGCGGCTGCGGCGGTGCCTTGAGTACTGCCATGGATGCGAGCCTGTAATCCGTGAGATGGAGAAGTACGTAAAGAACATGGTCGAAAAGCTGCCCCAGGAGGACGCGGAGAAGGCTCTCAACTCCATCATCGACCACGAGTCGGACGAGTTCCTCAAGGCCTACCGTGCGTTTGTGTTCGTGTGTGGAGAGCTCACGGTGAAGAAGACGCACCGCCTCGACACGCTGGAGCGCCAGGCCCGGCTTGCGCAGCATAACCGAGACAGCTCCATGGACAGTCTCGACCCCAACTACAAGCACTACCGCGAGGAACTGGCGGAGGTGCTGGCCCAGGCGCAGGCGGTGGAGGGCGTCATTAACGCCCTGCACGCCACGCAGGACGCCGGTGAACAGGTGTTCGAGTCTGTCGAGGAGCTAGTCTTGACCTCGTGTGAGCGCACCGAGAAGCCGTTCGTGCACCCGCTGCAGGAGTTCGGCTACGAGTCCGTCGCGGCCCGCACCCGCTTCGTGAACCGCTCGATGAAGTACGTCGAAGGTGAAGAGCAGGAGGTCTTCCAGAAGAAAGCACGTATCGCAGAGGCCAAGGCTCTCGTGGAGCAGGAGCAGGAGGCGCTGGAGCGCGGTGTCAGCGCGGCCGCCATCGCCGCCCCTGCGGCGGCTTCACTGAATGCGGCGGACGGCGCCGACCCTGCGCCGGCACAGATCGAGGCGTAAGTGCGCCGACCGGTCTACAGATGATGTACAGACACTGTGATGCGGCGCACGGCACTACACCCTTTCGTTTGTTTCGCCTATGAAAGTCGGAAGCCTCCCCCACCCCACCCCTTCCCCGGAAAACTTCGTGATGTGGCGGTCGTTAGCCCACACACCCTTCTCTGGGCCACTCATCATTGTGCTGGCTCGTGCGCTCCTCTTCAGCATTTCGCTCTCTCTCAGGCACCCGCCCGTCGGCGGAGGTGAGACTGCCGCGGGGAATGCACACGTGAATGAAGCAGTGACTGCGGCGTACGCGCTGTGCGTGTATCTTGCCTTTCTCTAGTATGGACAATCAGTGTTCATCGCGCGCCACCACCCCCGGCACCTCCCACGCCCTATCGCCCGTTTTGGGGGTGTTCTATGTAAACTCTCACAAGCGCCCTCGCGGCTTTGTTTTCTGCGCACGTGTGTAATGCCACCGGTCACGCGTGCGAGAGAGAGAGGGGGGGAAGGAGAGAGAGAAAGACTGTGTGTTGGGGAGGAGGGGATGGAGCACGGTGCAGCGTGGGTTGCACCAAACTTATCCGGCCCCTCCACGAGGTGCTCACCATGCCGTGCCTCCTCAAAGACTTGAGTGTCTCCCATGTGGCCCTCAGCCTCACTCTCCCCCCCCCACACACACACACGCACACCCGCTCCCTCTCTCTCGCACGCCCAACTATTCGGTTGATCATACAGCTGCTGTGTGCATCACTGCGTCATCTTTTCGATTCCTCCTACTCAATGTAAATTTCATGTTAGCCCTTCGTTTCTTGTGTGGTTTGTGTGCGCTTGCTCAAGCCCCTCCCCCGTTGTGGAACCGTGCCGGCGTATTGGCTTCTCGCGTTGCTGACGTTATACGTGCGGTGAGCGTTCTGCTGCCCCCCCTCCTCCTCCTCCTCCTCCTCCCCCCCCCCGCACACTCCACCCGCCTTCGCAGTGCTTTCTCATTTCTCTATAACCTTCCCCTTGACTGTCCCGGCACTCCCCCACTCGTTGCCGCGCGCGAGAGGCGGGCAACGAGTGGAAGGAATGGGTCGCTGAGGAAAGCATGGGTCACTGATGACGATGACGGACAAGGCTGGGAGGGCGGGAGGGGAGGGGGGCATCACAGCCAGCAACGCATCCACGCATAAACGCGCACAAGCTCCCTAAAAGAGTTGCAATCCTCTGGTATAGCAATACCAATACAGTCGATGCAAGGTCGGTGCTCAGGAGGCAGGCGTACAGAGCCGACCACGACGGTGCCAAACTTCTGTTACTCCCCTCTTGCACTTCATTACAGCTATTTGTTGCATGGGCGCGTGAGGGGCGAGGGAGGAGCTGAGGCAGAGGAGGACACGCGATGCAAAACCACCTTCATCCTCGGAGATGCGTGGTGTGGCGTAGCCGAAAGGGAAGCGCGGGCTGTACTACAGACAGGCGGGAGCTGAGAAACGAGGGGGGAGTGCGACAGAGTGTGTGCGTGGAAGTACTCCTATTCCTCCCCTCTGCCATCAGCCCCCCCCCCTTCCCTTCCCTCCTTCTTTCGCTCCCGACATTGCTGTCATCCGACCTCCCTCCTCCACGTCGTCCCCGATCGCCTTCCCGTTTTCACGGACGAACGGGGTTGGCGGCCTCTGTCTGTCACCCGTGTGCCATGTCCTCGGAGTGCTGCCATCATAACACCTCTCTCGCCATCCCGACCTTCTTTCTGCCTTTTCGCATCTTCGTCGCTCTCTCCGCATGATGTGCGCGGTCACCGGGAGGGTGGCGGTCGCAAGCAACTTCTCGGCGATGCAGATGCGCTTCGGCATAGGCTGAGCGGCAGGAACAGCAAAGCCTTCAGAAGAGGAGAACGTGGAGGATGCTAAGCACTTCGCCTCCCCAGTTCGACGCAGCTGCAGCCGCCAGTGATGTCGTCATCCTGCCTTCTTCGCTGGATGAAGACAGTCCGATGTCCACGCAGGGCCTCACACCCGAGCGGGTGGCGCAATGGACGTTAAAGGATGTGGAGAACCACATCTTCTTCATGGTCTGGGTGTGCGGCATACCTGTTCATGTCCGATACATCGTGCACGTTCTCGAGCATAGTGCGGTGATCGCTCGACGAGGCGGAGAGCAGATCCTTCATGGAGGGTCGACAAGAGAATCGCTGACAGCGGTGGCCCAAGCAGACGTCCTCGCGCCTGTGTGCAGTCGAGCCGCTGTGCTGTGTCAAGTCGTCTCCCGGTGGCCCATCATGGCCACACTACCCGGCCTACAAAACCACGAGTCATTCTCCGAGCTTGTACCGCTTGGTGTCCTGAGTGAAGAGCCCGAACATGAGGGCAATGCGATTCGACCCGCTGAGGGTGGTGAGCGTTGGGTCCACT
This sequence comes from Leishmania major strain Friedlin, assembly GCF_000002725.2. Taxonomy (NCBI): domain Eukaryota; phylum Euglenozoa; class Kinetoplastea; order Trypanosomatida; family Trypanosomatidae; genus Leishmania; species Leishmania major. Next base: position 509,723 of record NC_007250.2, on the reverse strand, counting down.
GCGGCAGCGTCAAAGTCACGGCATCTTCCTCTACCTCCTCTCTATCTTGCTCCACTATCCGTGCGGGGGCTGTCACGCCAGCGGAGGGCTTTGTCAACGTGGCAGCGCTGGCGCTGCGCTCGCCAGCAGAACGAGGTGGCACGTCGATGTCATCCGAACCGAGCGCCACCTGGTGTGCGCAAGCGTACTGGACGGCGGTGGCGCAAGCGCAGCAGTGGATTGCCGGTTGGCCCACGTTCTGCAGTAACGCCGTGCGTAACACCAGCTCGCTCGGCGGCATCGACGCTGCGGCCGCCTCTGCATGGCCCCATCTACGACCGGCATGCACACAGACTGCTCCCGGGCGAAGGCGCCTTCGTGGGGGTGACGCACCAATTACTAGCGGCGTTGTAGTTGTGGACGCCGACGAGGGGGATGCACGAGGCAGCACTCGTGGCGCCGGTCCCACCTCCAGTGCTGCCAACGACGCCGTGCGTAATTCAAAGGCTCAGCGACGTGAGGCGGCTGAGGTTGTCGTCATAGACAGTGACGACGATGACTTGTGAAGATGTGCATGGGGACGGAGGGTCAGCGGGAGGGACACGAAAAGCGAAGATGTACGCCCTAGTCGCTCCGTGTGTGTGTGTGTCTGCCTGTGTGAGCGGAGGGAGTGGGCGGGAGACGCTGCCCTCCGACGAAGGTCCTCGCTTCTTTGCTGGACCTCTCGCTCGCTTTCTTTACCTGTTGTGCAGTCTCTCCGCTGTCCAATAGTGTACTGAGCACGCTGTCACGCATGAAGTTGCACTGTCACACACACACACACACACACACCCTGCACACACACCTCCAAGTCACGGCGCTGCACCGGCATGTGTTCATGTGTGCGTGTGCCTGCATGTTCTGCGGAAGGGAGAGGGAGGGTCGTCGCTGCTTGTCGACTGCGCAGATGTGAGGGCCCACCACGACATGCAAGTGACTCAACTGCATCTACTTGCAACAGGAATCGGTGACGATCACAAGCGCAGGCACGTCGCTCGGGTTATGCTTGCTCACCTTTCCTTTCTCTCAGAGACTGCAGCCTCACGAGAGCGATATCAAGGTATAAACTCCAACCCGTCGCACTTCGTACATGCAGGCGCGCGCGCTCTCTACCGACGCAACTGCATGGCGACGCTACGACACTAACGAAGTGGTGCGGTCACGCTTGCCACGAGGCCACTACCGTCCCCCTCCTCGCGCGCGTGCGCTGTGGCGCCGTATCGCTTTCTTCTCTTCCTGCGCTCTTCTCCTCCTCCCTCCCTCGCTTCGCCCAACCGCCCACATGTGTACACATCTCCACATTCAGGTCACTCGCCCTTCTTCGACCGCCCATCCTTCCTCTGCTGAAGTATTGCCCTCACCTGTGGCCGGTGTACATGTGCGTGCTTCCGGTGGGGAGCGGCAAGCACCCAATCACACACAGACGAGCAGAGAGCCGCACGGACTTCTGTGGTCGTCTCCTCTCCCGTGCTTCCGTGCTCCCGTTCTTTGCAGCGGCGGCCCACGTATTCAGCTCGCTACTCTACGTACGTGTTTGCGGTGTCGGTTGTGGAAGAAGGGCGAGGGCGCGAGGGGGAGGGTGCCATTTTATGTTCGGTTTCGTGTTGGCTACGCGGAGACTGCAGCTCCAACTACCGATCCTCCCCCCTTCCACACACACACACACATGGATCTTGTGAACAGCACCGGTACGTATCGTCTTCCTCCGAGTATCCGTTGAACAGCATCTCCTGGAGGTCGGCTGTGCTTCGCAGATCTTTAGTCGTACAGCGACAGCTCTTGTTTTCTCTGCTGCTCCCCACCTTTGCCCGTCCTCTCCCCTCGCACACGGACTGTTAGCGTACCCGGCCGTGGCCGGAGCAACCATGGACAGCGCTAGCGGAGATGGCGGGGATGGCGCTCCTGCGTCGGCGGAGCGCCATTCTCTGAAGCCGCTTAGGTGGATAGAGGAGGTGAGAGACGCGAGCCAGCCGAACGCCGTCTTTCTCAATGTGTACGACGTGAGGGGCAGTAGCACGCTCCTGTACTCCGTTGGGTGGGGCGTACATCATGTCGGCGTGCAGGTGTACGGCAAAGAGTATCAGTATGGTCATCGCCCCATCGGCAAAGGCATCGGCAGTGTCAAGCCTCACCAATCGCCTCCGCACACGTACCGGGAGCAGTTCTTCCTTGGTCAGACGCAGCTGAGCGCGTCCGAGGTGGAGAAGCTGGTGGTGGCCTTCTCGGACAAGGTGGAGTGGCTGGGCAGCAACTACCACCTCGTGAAGCACAACTGCATCGACTTTGCTCGAGCATTTTGCGAGGCGCTCCTGCCGCCCGCAGTACGCGTGGAGCAGGCGCGGCGGGCGGAGGAGGCAGGCCTGTCGCAGAAGATGCACATGGTGGAGGTCGAGGTGGACGGAATGCGGCACTCGGTGCCGGTGCTCATACCGCACCACGTCGATCGGCTAGCGCGGTACGCAGCGCACTACCTGCCGAAATCTTCCATGCAGAGATTCGACCGACTCGAAAGCTCGTTCTTCAGCATGTCCGAGGTGCCCCAGGAGCGGGGGCAGCCTACCGCCGCGGATCCCGACACAAATCGCAGCACAACCCCGACACCGCAGCCGCACACCCGCACGAGTCATTAGCGGGTGCTAGTAGTCGGCGAGCGTTGTGCGTGTGTTGTGCGTGGGAGAGAGGGGAGGGGGTGAGCGTCACGTGAGGCAAGCACACACACACACACACACACACACACCTCTCAATGTGTAAATCTATGCACATGCTCTTAAGCACCCAGGCCTGTGCGCTGATCGCCGCCCCCTCCCCTCCCCCTCTACGCCCCGTGCATCGGCGTGTGCCTTCGTTCAATGCTGCTTTTGCGTGGAGCTGATGGTGGCCGTCTTGCTGGTGACAAGGGCGGGTATCGGTGTGCCTCCTCGTACATGTGTGTGTGTGTGTGTGTGTATGTGTGTCGACACGTAGGCCAGAGCACAGATCGTCTCTCCATCTGCCGACCCCCTTGCTGCTGCTCGTGCTCTCTTGGGATATGCTCTGCTGTCGATGTACATCATGGCAGACATACGCACGCACAGAGATGCGCCCCAATTGTTTCCCTCGCCCCCTCTTTTCTGGCTAAGTCGGCTCGTAGGACTGATCCTTGCACAAACGTGCGCACACGCATCGACTCGACCAGATTCGATGTGTGCAGCGATGATGTATATGCGTATATATCGTGTGTCTTTCGTCACCGTGCGTCCATTCAGCAGCGACACATCGCTCTGACCTCATCCGACTCCCTCAGCAACTGCGTCGCAGGCGCTTGACCCTGTCACCACCAGAGGTGGGCTCGGCATCGGCAGGGATACAAGGGGAGGAGGAGGGCACTGGACTCTGTGACACCACGTATGGAGGCGCGTGTGCCCTCCCCCTTCGCCCCCATCGTCATGATGGCCATGTGAACAGCACAGGAAATCAAGTTGATGTGTGCGTGTTTGTTTTTGGCTCCACAGTGCGCACCTTCCCACGTGCATGTGATGCGGTAGTAGTTCTGCTACTGCTGCTGCTGCTCCGTCTCACTCGTCGCGCTGCTTGCGCTCTTTCCTTACTTACTTTTTCGCCTTTCTTCATATTTCTGCGCGTGCCGCTACTGCGGCTGCGGCTGGTGCTGTGGCTGCATTTTTCCTCTCATCTTTGCGTACTCACTTGTGGCGCTTGCGTCCTCCATGTTTGAGCCTCGCGCATGCAAGCACCCCTCCTCAACTTACTCTTTCGCCCGTCCCCTTCCTCGATCTTCTCCCTCTTCCGTGTCCTCAGCAAACGTGTGCGTGCGTCCGCGTCCACCGTGATGTGTGCGTGTGTGTGTGTGTGTGTGTGTGTGTGTGTGTCGCTGGAGGGAGGAATGACGTTGATGGTGATCGAGTTGAACAAGACAGTGCAAATTTGAAAGGGCTGTGTGGATGCCGGCCCGTCTACGATGGTATGCCCCGTGTCCCGCCCCCCCCCCACCCCCTCTCCCGTTTCGACATTAGCGTAAACGTGTGCTTGTGGGTGCAGAGGAGGAGTGGGGGAGGGGGGCGCGTGCGAAGACGCACATGCTCAGAGAGTACCTCCGCGATGTGTGCCCTCTCCTCCTGTCGCAGTCGGTCTCTTGCTTCTTTGCCTCGGTATGCGCCTGCGCACGCTCTACTCCTGCCCTCCTCCTGCCCATCACCCTACCCATACCCATCACACGCCATGATCCTTCGCATCAGCATCCCCACTTGCCCAGCGGACAACACCTCTCTCACGGACGGTCGAACTCCGGCACATTCTGTGTCTGTGTGAGCCTCTGGCGTGGGTGGTGTGTCTCTCCTCTGTGCTGTGTGCGCATCACCCCCGCACTCCCTCCTCCTTTTCCGAGAGGGTGACGCCGGACTCAATCTGGTCGATCGTTCTTGCAGCGCGCCCCCACACGTGCACGTCGTTGTGCGCCGCCCGTCTTCCATCTTCTCCTGTTTCTTGTTCTTTCTGCCTACCTCTCCCAGATCTGTAAGGGCGAGAGACGACTCCTGTCGCAATGCACGCCACGAAATCCGGTGTTACGACCCTCTCGGCTAGCGCCGGCAACTCGGATGTACCGGTTATGTCCGCAGCCTACGAGGACGCAGCTCGCCAGCCCAACGCTGTCTTCGTCAACGTGTACGATATTATGAAGTCCAACTCCTGGCTTTGGTCGGTCGGCCTTGGCGTGCACCACGCTGGTATTCAGGTGTACGACAAGGAGTACCAGTACGGTCGCTGCGAGGAGGGCAGCGGCGTCCGTGCCGTCGAGCCTCGCCACTCGCCGCCGCACATTTTCCGCGAGCAGTTCTTTGTCGGGCAGACACAGCTGAGCGCTCTAGAAGTGCGGAAGCTTGTTGCCAGGCTCGAGCAGTGTGACACTTGGCAGGGCAGCAAGTATCACCTCGTGAAGCACAACTGCATCCACTTCGCGCAAGCTTTCTGCGAAGCGCTGCTGCCGCCTCACGTACGGGTGGCGCAGATGCGCACGGCGCTCCCGTCTACGTACCAGAGTGCGTACATGGAGGAGGTCGAGGTGGATGGCCAGCAGTACTCACTGCCGGTGCTCATTCCTCCCCATGTGAGTCGCCTGAGCAACTACGCCACCTCCTACCTGCCAGAGTCTGCTCTGCAGATGCTGGACTCCATGGACAACCCCTTCAGCACCCCCTGAGCATGGGCTGGAGGTGCACCACTTGTGTCGATGTATGCTTTTTTGTATCTGCAAGTCTGCGAATGGGTGCGGCAGAGGAGTGGGTGAGGAGCGGCGCATGCACACGCGCATAGTGCCTCGCGGCTGCCTTTTTTCGCGTGTAGCGCTAAGCGAAGACGCATCCTAAGCGAGCATGTGCCGCCCCCTCCCCCCCCCCCCGAGACCTCACCTCACGCCCTGCCTTCACCCCTTCTTCTCGAACCTCAGCTTCAACGTAGGTAAGCCCATAGCCAGCCGGAAGAGCGCCGCTCGCTTGAGTGCTTCCTCCTCTTCTTCTGTCTGCCTTTCTCCTTCTGTGCCTGTGAGTGTCGGCGCACGTCTCAAGGGTTTGCCCGTCTCTCGTCCCCGACACCTCAGGCCACATCCAGCCTCGCTCGACAGCCCATAAGCACACACGAATGTATGTCAGTGTGCCCTCTCCCCACCCACACACGCACGCAAGCACGGGCCCTCCACTCTCGGAGGGGGTGGGGAGGCCCAAACGCTGAAATCTGGTGCCAGTGTTGGGCAACTCTTCCGCCTCCGACATCCTCGCCGCTCTTCTGTCCCTCTCCTGGTCTGCATCTGTGTTGCACGCACGAATACACACGGCCCGCCCCCTTCTCCCGCCCACCTCCTCCGCAGACCCACAAACAGCTGTGCTGCCGCCGGGACAACGGACACCCTTACAGAGGTCCTCTGCGCACCTCACCTCCCTCAAGCGAGCACGGACTCTGCAGCGCGACGTCGCCCTCTCCCCCTCTCTCCGCCGCTCACGCAGATTCAACGTTAGGCGAGCGGCTCTCCGTGTCGATGCCCAAACTGTCGAGCAGCAAGGCAAAGGCGGCAGCCGCAGCGGCGAGCGGGCCACCGGCGCTGTACGGCGAAGACCTCAGCGGCCCACCTCTGGTTGTGGAGGTCAACGCACCATCAGCTTGGACAGCGACAACCGGTGCCGATGCCTCCAGTAACGAGGAGTGCTTGACGGGCGGCGCGCGGTGGGGCCACGCGGCAATGCTGTCGCCTAGTGAGTCAGTGCTCTGCATCGTTGGTGGCACTCCGTGCCAACGACCACACGCAGCGGAACAGGCTCCAGTTCCAGTATGGGAGTACACCGCGGTGACTCCATCGAGGGTGCCAACAGCCATGAGCGCCTCCGCCATCAAAGTGCCTGTTGCTGCGGCGGCGGCGCCTGCTGCTGCTGCTGCTGCTGCATGCGCATGGAGGGCGGGAGCGGCACGGCGGGCAGTGCAGCAGGATGCGATCCACGGTGCGCACGCCGGGGCTGCGGAAGACCACGACTGGCCGCTTTTCGCCTGCTGGTGGGCCTCATGGCCGTCGGGAAACGGTGCCGACGGGCCGTCGGTGATGTACGCCGACGGTGGCTGGAGCGGTGCTCGTCGTATTGCCGGTGTGCGTGCGTTCGCGACCGGCGCCAACGGAGACCCCAGCTTCACGTCCCCACCGTCATCTGCCGCGGGTATCAGCAGCACCCGCAGCCACCATAGCGTCACGTGTGTGCTGGGTCGGCTACTCCGCTTCGGGGGCGAGACGCAGCAAGGCACCGCCGCAGCGCTGGAGGAGATCGACGGCGCGTCCGGGAGCTTGGATGAGAAGCAGCAGGTAGACGGGGAGCACAGAAACGCCGAGGGTAGAGAAGCAGCAGTTCCCGAGCCTACGAGCACGACACCCAGGTTGCCGCCGGCCCTTGGTCCGCCGCCACCGCGGGCCGCGCACGGCGCGTGCAGCCTCAGCCAACGATACATGGTGGTTGTGGGTGGCCGACAAGTCCACACGCAAGCGGACGACACCGGTGCAGTAGCCTCCGGCGCGTCGGCTGGCAAGGGGGCACGCGCGAAGAAGATTACCGCGATGCGCGCGTTGTCACCGGGTAAGCGTGGTGGCGCATCTGGCAAAGATGGGAAGGGCTCCCCTGACGCTCTCGAGGCGTCTGCCCTCGCGTCCGCAACGCTCACCACGCTGAAGGATGTGGCCGTCTATGATGCCAAGCTCGGCGCGTGGCTTCCGGTGCGTGTGGTGGGAGGCGGCGCGGTACCCTGCGCGCGGTACGCAGCGGCTGTCGCAGCAGTGCCAATGCCTGGCGCCGCCCCACCGACAAGCCGCCACCGCAGCCTCGTCGCGGATGCCGTGCAGCGCGAGGTGCTGGTCGTCGGCGGCCTCGACGCCGACGGCGCCATATGCGCGGACGCGTGGCTGCTGCAGGTAATGAGCGGCGCCGACGCAGAGCTTGCAGAGGTGCCTGCTGGCACGCCGGCGGACAGCGCGAGCACGGCAGTGCCAGTGGTGAAGATTCGCTGGGTTCGACTGGAGTTACCGAAGGCGGCGGCTTCTGTGTTTCAGCGCCACCACGCTGCCGTGGCTGTCTCAAGTCAGCGCATGGTGTACCTCGTTGGGGGCTGTGGGCCGCATGGCGCAGCGGAGCCGTGCGTCTGCACGCTGCAGCTGCCACCCCTGACAAGCGCGTCGGTGCGACTCGCTGACGAGGCCGGCGGGGACGCAGAGGGCGCCGCGATGCCCAAGCGGTCATCCGCAAGCGCCAAGGGTCTCACGGCATAAACTGCCCACCATGAACGTGATACCGTGCTGCTGCTGCTGCTGCCACAGTTGGTGGGTGGGGGTGAAGGGGGTGGCGGCGTCGGCCAAGGTGGAGGAGTGGTCCGCCACGCCAGTGGCTCGGTCCATGGGCCGTCCTGTGGGAGCATCACCCCGCTGGGCCCCTTGATTCATTTCCCCGTTTGCGATGGCCGCTTCCCCCTTCTCCCCCTCCTCCTCTTCCCTTCGCTACTCGCTTCACGTGCACCGAGCGTTTACACACGCGTATGAGCCCACGTGCGTCTCGGTGCGCGCATTGGCTTCGATGTCTCTGAGGTGCGAGTGCCCTCGACGCGCACTCGCTTCTCCGTTGCGCTGCAACATGTACAAATAGTGTGTGCGCGTCGTTTCTTCCGTTACTTCTTCTTACGATGAGGGCGGGTGGGTGGTGGCGAGAGACACGCGCACGCGTCGCGCCAACATCGCCGCTGACGGCACGTGCGACGGACCCGCTCCTTCTTGCGAAGCAAGCGAGGCAGGAGGGGGAGAACTCACCCCCTCCCGGCGTGACCGAGCGAACAAAAGGGCTGGTGAAGATGGTGGAGAAAGCGGATAGAGAGGGGATGGTTGCGAGGCTGGCGGCGATGTGTCCACTCGGTGACGGCACCGCGGCGAGTCACGGATTTCACCGCCTTCGCTTCGACCGCTTCTCTTTTCGTTGCCGTTCACGCCCCACCCACTCCCCCCCCCATACACACACACACACACACACACCACCCACCCCCAACGTGGCCCATCGGGCACACCCGCATGCATTTGCGCACGCGTGCTGTGCACGTACTTTCCAATGTGGCCAGTCCCTCTCCTCTCCTCTCCTCTCCTCCTACGGAGACGCGTGCGCCTGGAGGGGTCTGGAAAACATCGCGCGGCCCATCCTCAGTCTTCCTCTGCCCTCTCTCCTGCCTGCACGTCTTCGCCAAACGCCCGCAGCACACACGCGGGCAGCACATTAGAGGTCATCCGTCTTTCCTTCAAGGTGAGGAAGAGACATGACCACCGCCACGAGTGTCTCGGTAAGGCCGACAACCGCCAGCGGAGTGCTGTGCAACAGCTTTCCAATTGCTGCAGCCACCTCTGTGGCCAGCACGAAGACACACACGCACCCCCTTCCTGAGGTCTCGCGCGGCAAGCGGTCCGCGGAGAGTCTCTCTTGGGTGACCGAGCTCTACGGGCTTGAGGCGTCACCGCCGGCTGTGTTCGCGTCGGTAGCCGCCGATGGGACCCGAAAGTCGATCAAGAAGGCGTTGCCGCTTGCCACCACGGCCAATCCATTATCCTTCGCCTCCTCCGGGCAGCTGGGGACGCTGCCGTCCTTGGCGGCGCTGCACAATCAGAACCAGCGTGTGCCACACATGCGGTCGCTCACGCCGGCGGAACTATCCGGCGCCGTTGGTGGCGGGGCGAGCTTCAGCGCGCAGGTACTCAGTGATGTCTCTGCAGCGTCGTTCAGCGCCACATTGACGGCGGCAGCGACCAATGTGACGTCGTTTTATCGTCAGCGCAAGAACGTCTCGTGGCGTTGCATGCTGTGCGGCTACCATGTGCTAGCGATGGATCAGGATGGCGCGCCGCTACCCTTCTCAGCCTCCGCGTTTGGCAACGTTCTTCCGATGACGTGTCCGCGTTGCAAGATGAGCCACACATCGTGGCAGCCGTCAACGCCGTTCAGCGAAGAAGGCAATCACATGAACCTGCCGACAACGCTCTCCAATCGCTACCTTGTGTCGCTTCCCGGCCAGCAGCCACTGCGCGCGAAGGACGCGGAGGCAACAGGCGCGGCTGGACAGCCCGGCGCCGCGGTTGAAACGGCGTCTTCGGTGGTGGCAGGCAGCCGCTCAGCCCAGCGCGTAGGTTTTGTTTCCGCCCTGGCAACTCAGCAGCGCAGCGTCCCGGTCATCTCCGCTGTCTCCTCGGTGCAGCGTCGCGCCTACTACTGCGGTCGCTGCGGTCGTCGCCTGCTCCGCGTGGACGTGAATGGAGAAATCGTGGATATGGATCGCGACAAGGACGGCCAAGTCCTTCCCATAACGTGCCCTGGCTGTATGGAGAGCCACAGCGACTGGGTTCTGAAGCCGTACGCCGTGAATCGATGAAGGCGTGCGCCGCTCTGCCAGCACTCTCGTGTGCGGAGTCTTCCTGTGTGTCTCTGTTATCTTACTGTGGAACTCAACCCTGTACATAGCCATGCGGTTGTGGAGACGCTGTAAGAGGTAGGGGGTGAGGAGTGGCTGTGGCCGAGTGACGTGCCCGTCCCACGCGCACATTGCCCCCTCCCTACCCCCTACCTCTCCCCGCTCTGCTCTTCACCTTTCGCCGCCCTCTGGTTGATCGCTCTCTGGCATGTGTACGTGTGTGTGCCCCCCTCCTCTCCCTCTGTGGTTCTCTGCCATGCCGTATTCCACGGTGCACATGCGAAGATGCGCACGCGTCGTCTAGATGTGTCGGGTGACTCTCATGCAGACGCCTTTCACAGGCACACCTGGCTCGCGCGCTTGCGTGTGCAGGCGACCCCCTCCCACCCTCCTCACGGTTGTGCCCAGCGAACGGCGTGACCTGATTCGGCAATCCCGCACACAGACAGAGAGGGGGGAGAACAGGACACTCGTGCGTGTCGTCCATGCTGCACCCCCGCACGCACGCACCCTCTCTCCCCAACGGTGCTCTCTCATGGCTCCCACCCTCCCTTGCTAGCCGCATCCGTCGAGACGGCCACCGTGAGTCTTTAGTGTGTCACTCTCTCCGTTCGTGCCGTGGTGAGGACGCAGCGGGCTGGCGGCCTTTGTGCTGCCACCCTTGCTTCGGCCTCCTCATGACGTCTCCCCCTCTGATGACGGGAGGAGGGGGACGCACACCTCTCAGCGCGTGGTACCTCATGGCCTCGTGCACCCCTTCCCCCCCCCCACACACACACACCTCACCACTCGCTCTCTGTGCTGGGGAGGCCAAGCAGCCCCCCCCCCCTTTATATCCCTGCCAGTGCAGAGCCCACCTCTGGTGGTGCGTCGGGGCGAGGCTCGACAGTGAACACGTGTGTGCCATCCATACGATGGGCAGCACGCGTCAGGGCGACTCGAGCGTATGCCTCACCCGGCCCTCGCACGGCCCACTGATGTGTGGGGAGGAGCCTGCGTGTGCTGCCCCGAGGGAGAGGGAGAGGGGGGATGCACCAGGGGTGGCGACCGGCATGGTGTGGGGAGCGGCTGTGTGGGGTGGGGTGGGGGAGGAGAGCTTGAGGCAGGGTCGGTGACGGGGCGTGGTGTGGCACTCAGCGCGTGCTGCACGGCAGAGAAATAAACGCACATACACACATATTGAAGAGCAAACAACGAAAGACTTTATCACCGTCTTCACTTGCCGTGCCGCCTCCTCTCATCCGGCGGTGGCGCGCGCGCCTCTCTCTCAAGTAGCGCGTGTATGCAGACATACAGTCGACGGCGCCATGCATCACTTCCTCCGCTCACTGCTTCCTTCTCTCGCTCATATATCCCTGTGCGCCGCGCTGTGTGTGGCGCGTGGGCACCTACCATTGTTCTGGAAACTCGCCAATGCGCCACTGCCGCCCGGTGGCTACACAGTCCCTTCCCTTCGACTCAACTGTCATTGACTTGGTCTTTCCGTACAGCGCTACCCCTCTCTCGCTGAAAGAGGCGCCGGCAAGTCGAAGATGGTCGTGGCCGACCCCTCTTGGCCCACACCCATCGTGCCACAGGTGGACGAGGGAAAGTGGGCACTCCTGCACCCCATGAAGCCGTCTCTCGTAGCTCTCGTCCCCGGTGCGGCGCAGGGCGCCACCACCGTGGTGCTCGGTCATCCGCTGGACACCGCGAAGGTCCGCATGCAGTCCGGCGGGCCGCACACGTGCCGATCTACTATTGGCACGATGTGGTCAATGGCCAGGACAGAGGGCCCAAGCAGCCTTTACCGCGGGGTAGCTCCTCCACTGCTGATGGAAGGAGCCAAGCGCAGCTTGCAGTTCGCCTTGTGGGACTGGATGCGTGCCTTCGCCAGGGATGCGTCGGCAAGCGGCAACGGCGCAGATGGAGCGGCTAGAGGTGGTGCGGGTGGCGCTTGGGAGGCTGCGCGCGACTGCGCGCATTGTGGCTTGGTGGGGATCGGCAGCAACAGTTTTGTATGCGGTGCCGTGGCGGGTGGCGTGGGGACGCTGATTGGGTGCCCCATGCACGTTATCAAGATACAGACACAGTTCCAGACCGCCATGGACACGCGGAACGCCTGGACGTGCACGCGCAGCATCTACGACCGGGAGGGCATCTTCGGATTTTACCGTGGCTTTCGGTACAACGTGGCAAAGGACGTGTGCTTCGCCAGCATGTACCTCGGCCTCTACGCGGTCCTGCGCGAGCATGCTTTCTTTGAGCCGCCTTCCGCAAGCACCGCTGCGGAGACGACGACGACGACGACGACGACGACCCGCCCTTCGCGAAAGACAAGCATGTGCGCCTTCCTCTCCGGTGCAGTCGCCTCCATGGCTACCTGGGGGCTTCTCTTCCCGCTGGACACCATCAAGACATTGGTGCAGGCACAACAGGCACACGCTATCCTTCCGGTGCTGCGCCAGCCCGCTCTCCTCTACAGGGGTTTGGCCGCCTCGCTCATCAAGGCGGGCCCTGTTTCGGGGGTGGCAATGGCCGTGTACGAGCAGACTCGGGCCTTCATGAACAAGCGACCGACGTTGCGCTAGTCGGTGTGTGTGTGGGGGGGGGGGCACCGAGCAAGAACAAAGTCAAGCGCCGCACACGTCTCTCCTTTCTTCGTCATGCGTTCATTGAGCAGCGACACGAAGGCGCATGTTGCCCTCCGCCTTCGCCGCCATTATGATGAAGACTGCTCACAATGGCGGCGTGATAAGTGTTGGCGTGCGTCGATGCTTTCTGGGGACGAGGGCGGGCGGTTGTGCCCTGGGGTCGTCCTTATTCCTCCTTGCGTTGTGCATGTGTCTGTAATCGTGACGGACTTGTGGAAGTCCACCTTCGCCTGTTTGTCGCTTCGCTGATTTTGATGTGTATGCACTCATGATGGATGTGGGTATGTCTTCCTCTGTTTTCTGTCCTCCTGCTCAGACCCCTTGCCCGCGCACCGCATCCTTCGCTCACTCTCGACGCTCGCCCGCCCACCCCACTCCCTCCCCAAAGGAACGCGCAAGTGCACATGCGCGCCTGCGCCCACGATGCGGACTGTCACTGAAAATGTGGCATCACCTTCCTTCTCTTCCTTCGCAGCTCTCCCGCAACCGTCAACAGCAGACGCGCCACCGCCATCACGACCGCCATCACCGTCACCACCATCACCACCACCGCCACCACCACACGCGCACGTCTACGCCGTTGTTGCTCTGCGGTTCGTAGGATGGCGCTGGACGACGCGTGCAGAAGTGTGATGTATGCACAACCTTATTCCATCCGAGGGAAGGGGGCAACGGAAGGACGGGGCGGCGCAAGGAGGTGCGGAGATGAGACACACGGCGCACATATATACAAGCCAGAGGGGGTGGGTGGGTGGGTGTACGAACACGGAAACGCTGGGTCGGGCCAACCTTTCTCGACGCACGCACAGGCAGACAAGCACAAGTATGCATCTCTATTCCACAGCAGGGGGGAAGGTATTACATCTGTCTGCATGTGTGTACGTGTGTGTCTAGCGCGGCTCCTTGTCCAACGCGGCGAAGGCAGCTCGGCTCTCGGTGGACTGCTTCCTCCTTCCTTTTCCTCTGAAAGGGACTCCTTCTTTTGCGCCCTCCGCCTCTCACGCTCTGCGCTCACGACGACCCTTACGTCTGTTGTGACGGATGCCACGGTCAGCTGCGTCTCTCTCTTCCTTGCCTCCCTCCTTTTCCGCCAATCCACTAACGCGCACCTTAACACATATGCACACGCGCATCCCCACGCCCTCCCGAAGAGTAGCCGTGAACGTGCTTGAGTGTGATTGGCCCGGCGGCGCCCCCCCCACGCCCTCCCGCAGCCCATCCACGCACACGCCAACGCCCTCCGTCCTTTCCGAAGCCTCTACGCCTGCAAGCGCACACATTTTGCGGACGACTTGCCCCTCTTCGTCCTCCTCTTCCTCCGAACAGCAGAGGTGAGCCGCCTCGTGTCTGTCTGTGTGGTCGTCGCGACCTGCATGCGTGTGACGGTGCGCCGCCACCTCGTTGCCGTGGCAAGCGTTTCCGTTGGAGTACCGCGTCCTCCCGTCCCCAGTGCTCGTGGTGGTCTGTGCCACTTTCCTGGTGTTCTACCGCTGCACGCATCATGTCGGCGACGCCGAAGCTGTACAACGAGGCGGACGTCGCCGCCCTCGTTCGCTCGCTCGACCGGGCCGAGGACCACCACATCTTCGCCGTAGATGTCCTGGAGACGTACCCGTACTTGGCGGAGTCGTACACGAAGGTCTGCCCGCGACGCTGCGATCTCGCGACCGCCGCGCAGAAGGCGCTGGAGGGAGCCTACAGCTACGATTTGCGTCTGGAAGGGCTCAAGGCCGACATTGCCCTGATGGCGTCGAACTGCGTCGCGTATAACGGCCCCACGAGCGCGTACGCGGAGACAGCGGCGAAGTTTGAGCGCTACGCGCTCGAGCAGATCGATGCCTTTGTCTTGCAGCACAACGGCGGGTGCCGCGTGTCGCGTCTGCGCTTGCCGAGGGCGAGCGCGTCGCAAGAGCACGCGTCGGCGGATGGTACCGCGCCAAAGAAGGGAAGCACTGGCACGTCGGCGGCGTACAAGACCGCAGCGGCGGCGCTCCCGAGTACGCGGGAGATGGTGCAGCTGGTGGATTCGCTGAATAGACGCGAAGACGGCGGTGCCTTCTCCGTAGACGTGGCGGAGGCGTACCCGGACCTGCGCGACAGCTATCGAAAGATTTGCCCGCGCCCCATGAACCTCATCCTCATGCACCAACGCGCGAAGGAGGGGTACTACACAAGTGGCTCCGCCACCGTCTACGGCGACACCGTTGCCGCGTCCTTAACGAGGCTCCGTGAGGACATCGAGCTGCTCGTGCGCAACTGCATCACCTTCAATGTGAAGGTGCAGTCGTGGGTGACGCTCGCGCGCTCCTTTCAGGCCTTTGCGCACCGCCGCGTGGACGACTTTGTCCTCCGTCGCGCCACATTTCTGCGCGGCACGGCGATGGGTGCGGATGTGTACGAGAGCAAAGGCAACGCATCGGCCTCCGCTCCCTCAGCGACGGCAAGCGGTACTGCGGGCGGTGATGACGCCGACCGCTCCGGGCAGGCGAGCCCGACAGCCGCGGCTGACACGGTCACGGCGACCAGTGGGGGCATCGGCGGCAGCGCGGTGGCAGCTGGTTCGCGCAAACGCGAGCGCGCGGATGAGCGTGTCACCGCCTCCGGTGGCCGTCTTCGCGCCCCTGTCCCAGTGTCTCGGGTGCAGGTTGTCGCAGAAGCAACGCCGCAGGTCTGCCCTACCCCTCTCCAGCCAAGCTTGACGATCCCGCCGCTGCTGCGGCGTAGGCTGACCCTGGACCACGTGCGCCACACGCGGCTGCCTCTGCGACGAGTCGGAGTGTCCGTGTCGCGCGACGAGCTGTACCCGCCTGCGGTCTCCCCCGCTGACGTCAAAGCCTCCTCCGATTCTTCAGCTGCGGCTGGTGGCGCAGAGGCGGCGACAGCATCGACGGCGATGGTGAACATCGACGCCTCCTGTAGCGCGAGTCACGTGCTTAAGCTTCTGCGCGAGTCCGTGGTCAAATTCTTCGCAGCGCAGCGCAGTGGCACGGACTTTGTCGACACGTTTGCCTACTCTGCGCGAGAGGAACAGTTATATCTCTCCGTGCTCGCGGTGGTGGCGGAGAAGTACCAGTGCACCGCAGCGCACCTTCTACTGTACGAAACCGAGTCTGCTGAGCTCCAGGAGTGGGCCGCACTGCGTGCCTTGGACAGCTGCCGCGATGCAGGCCGGATGGCGCCGGCGTCGGCCGACGCCGGCGACACCATTGCGGGCGACCTTCATTATTTGTACTTTGTGCGTTTTCTCGTGCAGTGGCCGCAGCTCGCCTCGCTGTGCTGCACCACGGCCACCCCCTCGTCAGTCCCGGCCAGCGCGGCAGCTGCGCGAGGGGCGGCGCAGGGCTCGCTGCGCATCTCACGCGAGCAGCTCAAAGTTGTGGCGCAAGTGACGCACATCACGCAGGAATTTCTTCAGTTCGTCGAGGCCATCGAGGAGCGGCAGCGCCAGTAACGCGGCGGGACAGGACGGCAGGGGCGAGGCAATGAAAGGCCGACGCGAGGCAAGAGCAGCGTAGGAGACAGCAGGGAACGCCGGCAGCACACACGAAGAGAGGCGTCTGATTGAAGGCACACGAGTGTACCCAAGCACCCACGGACTGCCCCCTCCCCGCGCCCACCCCTTTACGCAGTGCCTGTCCTTGTGCGCGCCTAGAGGTTGTCCTGTGCGGTTTGATGGCTGCCGATGCTGTCGTGCGCGTGCGGCAGGGCCGCCCTTCACAGACACACGCAGACGCCGATCTCCCCCCCCCTCCCCCTCCTTCTCCTCCTCCCTCCCTCGCGCAGGCAGAAGTGACGCGTGCCCTTTCTTTCATCTCTGTTCACGGCGGTGGCGGGCCATCTCGCCGCGCCGCACGCAGCCCTAATACATGTACCTTCATAGGCGCACCAACATTTACACATCGCTCACTCCCTCCCTCCCTCGACTGGATGGCGGCATCGGTGTGCGTGCGCGTGTGCGTGTGTGCACCCGCCTCACGGCTTCCCATCTCTTCTACTCGTCCTGACACCTTCCCCTGTCTCGCCTCTCTCGCCTTTGCGCACGCATGGATGGCAGGCACGTGTGTTGTGCGTTCCTGTGCACTTCACGGCGGACACGCGCGCACGTCTTTGCAGGAAGCGAGCAGCTCCAGCATCGCCTTATAGGCGGGGCACCACTTCAGCTCAACAGAAGGTGCAGCACGACCGCCGAGAGTGTCCGGCACATCACCACCGTTCCTCCCGCTGTACCTTCCCCCCCCCTCCTCCACTACCCACACACCCCACCCCGTAGTTCCTTGCCTCGCCCACCCAACCGCCTCGCGTAGCCGGATCGGCGACACAGGAACACGATGGAGCCGGAGAGTGGTGCGCGCGCAGTCGAGTCGGCGGCCGCCGGCAACGTAGACGACGTTCCCATGCTGCCAGACGCGAGCAAGACAGGTCCCGACGTACGTGCGCACTACTACGCGTGCCGGCACTGTCGCGCGCGCCTCTTCGACGCCGTGGAGGTGCTCCCGCACGACCCGCAGGAGGGGGCGAATAAGACCTTCAAGTTCCGACGTGGTGGCCCGCTGCAGAGCGACGGCGCACTCGGCAATGTGTCATCAGGACCGTTATCTGCCGCGGAAGTCTGCACCAGCCTCTTCCTGGACCCTGACCAGACGCCGTGGGTGGCAGAAGACATGCGCGAGGCGAACTCGAGCGGAGCCGTGGTGCAGCCGGACACAATCTACTGCCGCAACCCCCGCTGCCGTGCGAAGCTCGGGATGCAGTCGTGGACGGGGTCGCAGTGCTCCTGCGGCGCATGGATCACCCCGGCCTTCCGCATCCACGCTCGCGCTGTAGACAAGATGCTGGACACCACACCGACTTCAGCGACACATGCCGCCTCCTCACTGCATTGAAGCGTCGGCCAAGGGCCAGCTTTCATGGCGGCGCAGTTGTGGCGTCTCCTATGCGTGTGCGCGTGCGCGTGCCGAGTCGGGCTTAACACAATAACTGCGTTTCTCTCGAGTACAAGAGGCTACAAACGTATTCAACCGGCCCTCGCCTCCGTTGCCGCCGACGCTGCACAGCGCAGAGCGCCCTCCCTCCATCCACCACATTGAACCGCCCCACCTCTGCTCGTGTGGAAGACCGGCAACACAGCAGGAGGAGGAAGGGGGAGCGGACGTTCCCCTTCGCTCATGCTGTGCTGCCTTTGGTGTACGTGCTTGCCCTATCCTACGCCGGTTGTGGTTGTTCCTGAACCACTCTTCGCTCGCCCCTCCCCCCCCCCTGACCAGCGTCCGTCCTGGCCCCCTTCGCCGTCGCCTTCCTGCCCGAGCCCTCAACACCCCCTCCCCCTTCCGCCTATCGCAACCCTCACTGACAGCTGCTGTTTGTTCGTCGTCCACGTTTGCGTGTGTGTGTGTGTGTGTGTGTGTGTGTGTGTGTGCTCTCCTGCCATCAGCGGGAGAGGTGCGATGAAGTGTACAACGGAACATACCGTCACGCACTCACCCAAAGACGTGCGCACCGTCGAACTGTGGGGTGGACGAGGCGCTGCTGCGTGTGGTGCGGCTGCGCGAGCAGCTGCGGGGAGCTGCGCCCGGTGGTGCGCTACCGCCTGCGCATGCGGTGCTCGCCGGCGGACTGCTGCGCATCGGTGTGCGAGATAGGGTGGACAGGGAAGTGCTGCGGCTGCAGGAGCCCGTCTTCTTCGACGACGTTGTCGAGCGGCACCTGAGCGGCACCCCGGCTACTGGAGAGAGTCTCAGGCGTGGGGAGCGTGCCGGTGACTCGCGGGACTACTGCGATCCCCAGAGGCCGCAACGCAGGCGGCCGTACGCAGCGCAGTTCGAGAAGGAGAGCAACAGCGATGACAGCGACGGTGTTGCCAGGGAGGAGCGCTGCGCGAATCGACGCCTCGGTCGCTACGGGCTCGGATTTCTGGCAGACTGGCATCGCCTGAACGTCGCGCTGACGCGTGCGCAGGACCTGTGCGTGTGTTTTGCGAGCCGCGACACCGTGCGTGCCGTGGGCATGGCAGCCATGGCGTCTGCAGCACCGACAAATGCATTGACCACGGTGGATAGCTCGGCGGGGGAAGTGGTGCACCAGCTGGATGCGGACGATGAGGACCCCCTGGCGCTGTATCGCATGCTGCCGCCGCATCACCGTCAACGGTTTACTTTGTTTTGAGTGAGGAGATGCAGCGGGTGAAGAAGTGAGCGTTGCGCGCGAGGTCCGCCGCCCACGCCTTGGATGGATGCGTCCGACTCATGCTGCGCGTGTGCGAGTACGTGTCTCTCTGTGTAATCCCGTCCCCTCTCTCTAATGGTGGATGTGTGTTGATGCGTGTGCGAGGCCCTCTCTTCAACGGCATCCGTCAGCAGATATAGTGGGGGAAGCCCCCCCCCGTTGGTCTCGCCCACTGCCACCGCTACAGAAGCGAAGAACCATACAGCATACAAGCATGCACATGTGTGTATATGTGTGCTCCTCACCGCACCGCACCCGCTCTCTTGCTCTTACATGGGTCTGCCCTCCGGTAGCCACGCACGTGCGCGCGTAGTTGTCAGGCTTCGCCGCGCTCGTCCGGGAGACTGTCGAAGCGGATGCAGTAGAGCCTTGTCGAAGCGCGTATGGGGGCGCCGTCTCTCCATCGCTGCGTCTCCTCCCCGCCACGCCCCTCGCCATTCCTCTCCTCTCACCCGTCTTCTTCGCCGCCCCCGCAAAGTTCTTTGTTCTTATTGCGGCTGGGTGGTGGTGGGGGATGGCTGTCGCAGGCGTACGCACGCCCTTTCCCCCCCCCCCTCCACGTCCCTGACTTCTGCCCGCTTACTGGCGCACGCTCACAGACGGACCTTCTTCGCCGCGACACCAACGTAACGGAACGCAGCAGCGGCGACAATCATGAATGCGTATAGCTTGCACGGAAAGAGGTGCGGCGACCCCAGCCACTGGCCGCAGTGGATTCCTCTCACTGGGGAGTCGAACGCCTCCCTGCCCGTCCCACCCCAGCCTCCCTCCTCCACACTGTCGACCAACGCGACTTCGTCTCCCGGCATCGACGAGCACTCGCGGGAGGCTTGGATAAACGCACTGCTGCAGTACGTAACACAGTGGATGGCCATCTTACCAGGCGGTGTCAGCAGCGGGACAGAAGCGGCGCTGCATGGCGCAGGAATCGCTACAGGGACAATCTCCATGAACGCAACAGACAGCGCACGCGCGTCGCCGTCGGTGCAGCCAGTAGCCATGCTGAACGCGATGCTGGTGAGTCTGCCCACCGCCGTAGCGACCCCGCCCGTACAAGGACGGCCGCAGGGGGCCGCATCGCCTCCGCGTCCCGAAGAAGCCGCTGAACCTGGCTCGTCGCTGACTTCCATCAAGGTGCCAGAGCTCACTCCTATAGTTGAGGATACCCCTGCACGTCCTCCGCAGCTACTGGACGTGGCTGCGCAACTGCTGCGCCACAGCAAGTGGCTCGCCTCGGGACTATCGCACGCCGCGGGCCCGGCACTGCGGTTGCCATCTGCAGCTCTCGTCTCTCACGCCTACCAACACTCGTTGCTTGCTGCGTGCAGTTCTGACTGGGTAATGCAGTTCCGCCGCGCATACAAGGTGGGGACAGCGACCGATAGCACCACCACAGCGAAGGCAGACGCGGTCGACCTGACAGCGCCGCTTCCATGGACGCTGCCGCCTGCAGTCCTCGCGGAGTCGTCTACGAGCGGACACGTGATGCAGCCGATTGAGGGCTACCGCGGTACGCTCGTCTTGCTTCTGTTCCATCCACTGCGCGTCGTGCGCATTTGGGCGCGAGATGTGCTGCTTCGCGTAATGACGTGCACCGCGCCGCAGCACGAGGCGCCAGTGCCGAGCAAGTCGAGCAGCGACGGCGGCGAGCGTGCACTCGCAACTCTTCTCTCCTTTTCGCTGCGGCTGCTGTGCACGCTGAAGCACGTGTCGGTGCTGCCTGCTCAGGTCTCCTTTATCAGCCTCCACGCACATCCGTCGTGGGCCGTAAGCGCGGCCCCGGAGCGGCACGTGGACGCGGTCAAGTACGTGATGCAGGACCGCGTCCACACGGTCGTCGACGGCATCTTCCACCTACTCACGGTGCTCACCGCCTGGGACACGCACTTCGGGAAGGCGGTGGAAGCCCTGGCGATGACATCGACCGCAACTGCCGACCGCGCATCTGCCACATCGATGCCTATCCTACTGGGCAAGTGCCGTGCAACAGTCCTGCTGCTCGGAGGCAGCCTCGTGCTCTACGGACTGCAGGGGCTCCATCAAGGCATCCATCGCGCGCTGCTCGAGGCGTGGCACGATCAACAGCATCGACACCCGCGGAGCTCCTCCGCACGCGTGGATCTGTCCCGCGCGTCGCAGGCGGCCATGACGCAGCTGCTGGGCCCTCTAAACACTCTTCTTTCCAGTAATCCGCGCATGCCACGGGCAAATGCGGTGGCAGCGACCGCCATACGCAAGGCGCTCGCTAAGGTCCTCGTGCACTGTCTCCTGGACAACGCCAGCGGTCTTGCGAGCAGCAAGGAAGAAGAGGCGTGGCGCAGAGCGCGGCTGGAGTGGCTCTGGATGTTCGCGGCAGCGCTTGAGCCGCCGACGCCGCGGACGGCGGCACCCCTGCCGGCCGATGGCCCCAACGCGTCTGCGCCATCCCCTGCGGACCATACCGGCCCGGCTGCGCCTGAGCACCAGGGCAGCGGCACAACGAAGGCGACTGGGCAAGACAACGTCGGCACAGGAGCGCTGGTGTGGGTGCCGGGGAGATGCGCTGGTTGGTTGCTGCAGCCGCTGTTCAAGAACGCGGCGCAACAGTTCCAGTGGGCGAAGGCGATGGAGGCTGCGAAGGCAAAGCCGAGTGCCGGGGGCGCGGCGACTGCGTCGGACGGCACGGATAGCGCCATCGCAGTGCTCGACAAGGCCGTGTACGGTGTCTCTATGCTGCTCGACAGCCTCGCCACAGCGCTGCCACGCCTCCTGCGCAGCACTTACCTGCACGACACACTGGTGGCGCACGAGTCGCAACTCCTCACGCTAGCCATTGGCGGCATCGTGCACACCCGCAGCGCATACGCGTTGCGCCTGCATCGTCTTCTCTTTCACGCGGATGTGCACGCGTTCGCGGCGGGTGCCGCAGCCCAGGAGAGGGGTGACACCGCGCCAGCCGGCACGTTCGGGACACCGAGCGTGTGCCTTCAACGTTTGTGGCTCACGCTGCCGGCGCTCATTGTGCAGGTGTGCAAGAGCGGCACCGTCTCTCCGGCAGACTGCGGCGGTCACGCAGGCAACGCCATCCGCGGCAGCCCTCTTCCCCTCTCGGACGTTGTGGCGAGTCTCTGCGGGGCGCTGACGGTTCTGGCGGGGGAGGACGCGATGCCGTGCCCACAGTGGCTCTTCATGTCCCCAGCAAAAGTCCTGTCGCGCGCGCCACCGCCCTTTCAGTGGGTTGTGCAGCGCTGCGTGCGCACCTTGGCCGACACGCTTCAAGAGCAGCAGGAACTGCTGAAGCGAGTGTGGCTGAGGCTACCCTCGGCGCCGACGGAGGCAGCCTACGCCTCGGCAGCCGCAGCCGCAGCGTCTCGGGCGTTGACGCGGGAGAGGCCGCTGCTGCGCCTTCTCTTCGCCCTGCGTGTTGCCGCTACCGAAGACGCGGAGGCTGGCAAGCTCGCTGAGCGGCTCACCGCCGTGTTCTGCGTCGGCGTCACGAGCTCCGTCTCCCGCACGCTGTCGGCCGAGGCAGCCATGTGGGTGTGGCGACGCGTCGTGGTTACGCAGCCGGAGCTACGCCTCCATCCACCGCCTCCCTCTACGGCCTCCATCGCCGCGGCGGCGGCTGCTGCTGGTGATGGTGCCTGTGCGACGTGGGACATGAACGACGCTGTCGTCACGAACACGGCGCGCGCACAGGGGCCCCGGTGGCTGGTGCTCCTGTGTGCGTGCTGCTTTGACCAGATGAGCGAGTGGGAAGTGCAGTGCGGGTGGTGGATGGCGGCTCTGCTGGCGGACGTGGTGACGCTGGACGTGGAGCAGCGCCGCGCGCTTGCTGAGGAGGTTATTCTCGCTCTTCCCACGGCCCCCATGCTGGCCCTCAGCGAAGCAGCCACGCACGCGGTGGGCAGCACCCATCCGCCAGTCGAGGAGGCAGTGGAGGGCCAATGCGGCGCTATAGAGACGAAGGGCGAGCATCAACTGCGAGACAAGGGGGCAGAGTCGGCGCAGCACCGCCACAGTGTTGTTCAACGGCTCTTGATCCACGTGCTTCGCAAGGCGGAGCAGTACCCGCAGGCAAGCCTTGCCAGCATGTTGCTGCGTATCAGCGAAGCTCTACCGCCGGCCGTGGCTGCGCGCGATGTGCGGTTTCAGCAGCAGGTCCAGCCGCTGCTGGTGCAGCTGTGCGCACGCAGCCCTGACGTGCAGAAGTGCCTTACTCGGAATGGCGCCATGTGGCTGCGTCGCTGCACCGAGCAGGCGACGCAGACGATGAACGAGTGTCTGGCAGAGCAGGAGCGCCGCTTCCGTCAATTCGAGCTGGAGGAGGCCACGCTACGGCGAGAGGAGGTGGAGGCGGCGCAGGCGGCCGTCGCGGCGGGGCGCTTGCGGCACGCGAACGAGGCGAAGCGGGCGGCGGAGTTGGGCCAGCAGCGGGCCGTCAAGCGGTCCACCGCGGCGTCGGAGGTGTCGCAGAGCGGCAGTGACGGCGGTGTAGTCAGTGTCCCCATGCACAAACTGACCACCACGGTATCTCATCACAGCGACCACGGCAGCTCTGCCGTTGCAGCGACACGCCGTAATCTGCGGCAGCAGCAACTCTTCCCGGACCGACCCCTCGCTCACTTAGCGGTGAAGCGGGAGCGCACGCCGCCCGTCGATGGCGCAGACATGCGCAGTCCCAAGAACGCACCACC
Source organism: Leishmania major strain Friedlin (assembly GCF_000002725.2). Lineage (NCBI taxonomy): Eukaryota > Euglenozoa > Kinetoplastea > Trypanosomatida > Trypanosomatidae > Leishmania > Leishmania major. The sequence goes on along the minus strand of NC_007250.2, from coordinate 486,217 downwards.
GCAGCCGGCTGACAACGGCTCATCTGCGATTATTGTGCTGGACGTGGACAGCGACGAGGAAGACGTGATGGTCGCCGCATCGATAGTGCCGTTGCACCACCGCTCTGCACGTCCTGCTTCGCCATGCGCGGTCACCCCACCATCACCCGCATCCGCGCCGGCGCCGCTTGCCAAGGTGCCGAAGACGTCCCCGTCGACGACAGCGTCCACCACGGCGCGGGCAGCTCCGACGCGGCTGCAGCACAAGCTGCAGGAAATCAATGCTCGCAACACGCACCGGGTCCATCACGCCGAACAGCTGCGCCAGCTGCAAGAGCGCCTGCGCCGAGTGGCCATCAGCACGAATCTCCTTCACCTGCAGCCGCCACTCATCCACGACATCGTTGGCCCTGCGTCGCAGTGCATGGCTCCTGAAGTCCCTGTGCTGCCAGAGGTGTTCGTGTCTGAGTCCGATGGGTTTCGGCGGGTCTCCCCTGACGGGTCCGCCGCCTCCACTGGTGGTGCATCGCTCAACACATCTGCCACGATGCCCTTCGGCGACGCAGCGAGCGAGTACGCGGTGCGCTTCGCACCACACATTGCGTTGGAGCTGCGCTACGACATCATTCGCAACTATGAAGACTTCCTGGACGGTGTGTGTAAGGGACACAGCGGACGCGACACGAACTCGTCGCATCACTGCCGCCACTCAGCCGCGACGGCACCAGTGACAGCGGGCGAGGGGGCATCGCCGTCTCCCGTGAATTGCCAGCTGAACAGTCTGCTGCCGCTGCATCCGGGCATCCCGTCGGCGTGTGTGGCGGTGCAGAGCAGCTGCGCGGCGTCACACGGGCACAACGGCGAGGCCATGCCGGGTCCGCAAAATCTGCACTTTGATGTGCGAGCGTGCGCCAACCCTGCTGTTGACATGTATCTGCAGCGGCAGCAGCAACAGGCGCAAGGCACCCATTTGAGTGCGCAGCGAAGCTCGACAACGCCGACGATCATGCACCCCAAGTCTGTTCATGTGGTGGTGGTGGCGGCTGCGCAGCAGGGGCTCTCTGCCGCACTCTCAGAAGGCGACGTCGTAGCGGTACTGCTGCCTCTGCAAACAATTTTGGCCAAGTGGGCGGAGCGCGAGCTGCGACGCCCTCTCTCCGACTGCCCCGTTGCCGAGCTTGAGCATCGCGTGCTCGCGATGCTCGACACTCTGCCGCGTAGTTGGCGCACCCTCGGCTGCGCTGTGCAGGTGTGCGAAGTGCAGTCGCTGTCGCCAGGGGGGCGTACGGCACACCTCTGCGCAACTCCATCGGTGGTGGAGCAATCGTCAGGCGGACATGGGCCTCCCTCGCTGCGCTTCTCTCACGTATTTCGCATGGCGTACGACACGACATCGTCGCCGACCTTCTACGTCACGAAGCTCACCTCTGTCAACGCCTCGCTGATGGAGCTGGAGGCACTGCACAAGATCGACCGCACCCGCTTCGCCGCCACTCTCTACGACCCGCGCAGCACGGCACCTGTCGGTGTGGCCTTCTGCGGCTGGGCCAACTCGCTCCTCTCCACCGCAGGCCCGTCTCGCGCCGTGCCGCTGCTCGACCACCTGCGCGCGCGCCTGCTCCTGCAACAGCAGCTCAACGACTGGCAGGCTCGCGCCATTGTGGCCGTGCTGTACGCCGCGTGCCCCGGCTGGGACGACGGGGTTGCGGAGCAGAGCACACGGGCGCCTGTGCCGCGCGCACCGGAGATGCTCGTGATCGAGGGTCCGCCGGGCACCGGCAAGACGCAGACCATCGGTTCGCTGACGCTAAACCTGCTGCACCACCTCAGCCGTACGTGGGGCACGGCGCAGCGCATCTTGGTGTGCGCACCGTCGAACTGTGGGGTGGACGAGGCGCTGCTGCGTGTGGTGCGGCTGCGCGAGCAGCTGCGGGGAGCTGCGCCCGGTGGTGCGCTACCGCCTGCGCATGCGGTGCTCGCCGGCGGACTGCTGCGCATCGGTGTGCGAGATAGGGTGGACAGGGAAGTGCTGCGGCTGCAGGAGCCCGTCTTCTTCGACGACGTTGTCGAGCGGCACCTGAGCGGCACCCCGGCTACTGGAGAGAGTCTCAGGCGTGGGGAGCGTGCCGGCGACTCGCGGGACTCTGCGATCCCCAGAGGCCGCAATGCAAGCGGCAACGGCGCAGCTAGTGGGAGGGCGGCCTTGCGCAGCGCGGTTCGCACGCACACGCTGGAGTCCGCCGCCATTGTCTTCTCCACCCTTGGCTCGCTTCACCACATTGGCCGCCAGGTGCAAGGGCTCGCCTTCGACGTGGTCATCGTGGACGAGGCGTCTCAGGGAACAGAGCCGGCCGTGCTGCAGGCAGTTGCTCTTGCCAAGAGCAAGAGCGTGCTCGTCGGCGACTCCCGCCAGCTGCAGCCTACCGTGCTCTCTCGGGAGGCGAGCCGCTGCGGGCTGCGGCGCAGTCTGCTGGTGCGCTTGCTCGCCTGCGGACACCCCTCCTTTCTGCTGCGCACGCAGTACCGCATGCACCCCGACATTGCCGCCTTCCCCAACGAGTACTTCTACGGCTCGAAGCTGCTCACCGATCGAAGTGTACTTGCGCGGTCGCGTGCACCGGACAACCCAACCGCCGCGCCGGCGACCATCGCGCAGACGCTCGGTCGATGCCCACGCTTTGTGTTTGTGGACGTGCGCAACTCGCCGATGGAGCGGCGGCGCGGCCGGTCGCTGCTCAACCGCCGCGAGGCCACCGCTGTGGTAGACTGCATGCGGCAGCTGCGCGCGTTCTTCAAGATGACAGTGCGGGAGATGGCTGCACACGTCGGCATCCTCACCTTCTACACTGCGCAGAGGGAGACGATCCTGTCGATCCTCACGCAGGAGGAGCGCCACAATGGTGTGCAGGTGGCGACAGTGGACAGCTTCCAGGGAAAGGAGAAGCAGATCATCCTGCTGAGCTGTGTGCGGACGCTGAGCGCGGCGCAGCTGCAGCAGCTGCAGGGGCGCGCGGCGCAAGGGGAGAAGGAGAGCAACAGCGATGACAGCGATAGTGTTGCCAGGGAGGAGCGCTGCGCGAATCGACGCCTCGGTCGCTACGGGCTCGGATTTCTGGCAGACTGGCATCGCCTGAACGTCGCGCTGACGCGTGCGCAGGACCTGTGCGTGTGTTTTGCGAGCCGCGACACCGTGCGTGCCGTGGGCATGGCAGCCATGGCGTCTGCAGCGCCGGCAAATGCAGTGACCACGGTGGATAGCTCGGCGGGGGAAGTGGTGCACCAGCTGGATGCGGACGATGAGGACCCCCTGGCGCTGTATCGCATGCTGGTGCACGCTGAAACTCGCGATCCTACACTACAGCCACCGGCGAGTGAGCCGGTGCTGCTCGACGCGTCGACAGACTCCGTCGAGATCGTGGACGCGCCAGGCGCGAGCCGCTCGCGAGCGGCGTGTTTGACATACCACTGCAAGGCTCACTTCGTGAGGGAGCTCACGGCGCGGGTGCGGGCCGCGCAGGCGCGGGATGACCTCCGCAACGCGCCGTGAGAGCACCCCGCACGCAAAGATCGTGCTGTGGCCTCACCTGTGCGTCGCTCACACCCTGGGCGATGGCGGAAAGCACGGCGGAAGAAGGAGGCGGAGCGGGTGGCGCAGCCGGTGCGCGCATGTGGAGCGTTGGGGCGTTGTATTACAGACGACCGATGATGCAAGAGGACGCGGGCAGGAATGCATTGTGTGATCACACAGCGAGCGCACACACGCGAATGTTGGGTGCGCGCGCTTCGTGCTCATCTGGAAGTGACGTGTCCAAGAGCGTTGGCCCACACGTGGGCATGCGTCCTGACTCCTTTGAAACAGAAGGCAAGATGCACAGAGGCTGTGCACGTGGTAGTGTCGTGGTGGAGAGGGGCGGCGGCGGCGGCGGAAGACATAGGATCTGGCAGATTGATCGGTCTTCGGAGGCGGGCTTGACCTGCATGTTCGTTTCGGGGCTCTGTGTGGCTATGCGTGTTTGGAGTCCAGCATCGCACGCATGACCGCGCGTCTCCGTCCCTCGCCTGTCGCCTCCCCTGCCTCCGCGATGCATGCGTGAAGGTGTGAGCGTCCTCCGTCATGTTTCTCATATCGCGCAACATCAGTCGTATGTTTGCATCCTCTCCCCTCCTCCTTCCTCCTCTCCCCGTGTGTCGGGCGGGTACCTGCGAACGGCAACGGTTGAACCCTCCCCCCCCCTCCCCCCCACACACACGCACGCACACGCGCGTTCAACTGCGTGGGCTTTCTCTTCCTCCTCACGTTTCCTTCGAGGCCTATCGAGTCGCACATCCACATGTCCGATGCGCCGCATCGCCAGAGCAGCACTCCTGCATCTTCATTTCTGCCACCCGAGCCGCTGTGTGTGGCGGACATTCTGTCGGAGCTGCTTCCTTTCCTCCTCGCGGCGCCGCAGCCACGTGACGGATGCCCACCAAGCAGCTCTGCTCAGGAACCTGCTGAGAGTCCGGTCCTCCTCATCCCACCAACCGTTGCCAGCGAGCATCGTGTGCAGGTTTCGATTCGTGGTCGGCGATACGAGACGGCGCTGGAGGTGGCCCTCACGTACTCCCTCTTCTTCTTCGTGTTCTTTCACTGGCCCTTCAGTGAGGAGGACGAAAGCAGTGATGCAGCAGGGTGCGCGAGTGACGTCGCCCACGTGAAGCGGGCGCCGCGAAGTGTCGGTGATGCCGTTATGGCGGCCGCCTCTGCGCGAGACTTGCCGAAGGAGGCCCACCTGCTGCGCCACTACACCCGCGTTGTGGAACCCGTGCTTCGCGTCTTCCTTGACCACTGGGCCGCACCGCTGGACGCCGCTGCAGCGGCACAAGGCGAGGGCGAAAGTGCTGCACGTGCAGAGACGGCGGAGGCGGGTGATGCGGCACGGCTGCCGCTTCTTCCGCCGCTGCCGCATCCCGTCCGCATCGCCTACGACGCCTCCACGCGTGTGTGGAAGTTTGAGTTTGCCGCGCGGCTCACGGCGGGGGCAGCGGCGGAGGCGCGCTCTGGACGCCAGTGTGATGATAGCAGCGCAGCTGTGTCATTGGCCGCCGCCGATGGGTGCGCCGCCGTAGCGACCGACAAGCTCAACAACAGTCCCTTTCTCCTGCTCCAGAGTGAGTACATGGGACTGCTGCTGGTGTTCCTGCGCCGGTGTGCCAAGGTACGCGCGGAGAGGCGGGCTGCAGGTGAAGGTGCTGCGGCCTGCGCCCTGGCACCGTACCCCTCCCTGCCCATCCGCTGGGAGGAAATGAACTACGACGAGCAGCTATCTGTTGTCCAGCTTATTCGGCGCTTCGGCGTGGTATCGCTGGCGCGCACGTACACGCGTCCGACGGCACCCGAGACCACGTCGCTGTACATTGGTGAGGAAGCGGCGGCGGCGACGGCCCGGGTAAAGGTGGAGGGGGACGCCTGCTCGCTGCGCGCGCGCGCCTCAGAGTCCATGGGCAAGCAGCAACAGAAAATACAGCAGGCGGCGAGTGTCGCTGTCGACACCGCCGAAGTGGTCAAGAAGGAGCGGTGCATCAACGAGGATGACTTTGATGGACTCGTGCTATCCGCGAAGGGATGCGCGCGATGTGGCATGGCTGAGCACTCCACGGAGGAGTGCCACTTCTAAGCGAAAAGCAGAACACACACACACACACACACACGTGAGGAGGAGAGGTGAATATACGGAAAGGGACGCAGGAGCTGGTGGTGGTGATGGCAGTCGCATGTCAGCCACATCCGTCGTTCTCTCTGTGCTTTTTATCTCGTTGTCCTGCTGAGCGTGGGGAACTGCTGAGGCGCACACACAGAGGGAGATGGTGACACTGGTGAAGTGGACCTCTCCTTCGCGATGGCGCTCGCGCGGCAAGCGACCACGGCGCCATGAATTGACTCCCAAAGACCCCCCTTTACCGAGGCGATGGTGCTTGGCGGTGTGCTTTCTCTTGCCTCATCGGCGGTACGCTCTCCCTCCCTCAATTCACCTCTTCTCTCCCTCTCCTCTCTGTGTTTTCTCCGTCACTGACCGCTGCGGGTGCCATCACACACACGCACGATTGGGGCAAGAAACACCGGCTGCCTGTATCTGTCTCGTATTCTCGGTGCCTCGGTTGCACTCGTTGCTCGTCTGCCTTCCGGAAGAGCGCCCGGACAGCCCTCGCCCTTTCCCTCTCTTTGGGACAGCAGGGGGCACCACCACGCGCCCCACCCCTCCCATACACGCACGACCCGCTCAGAACGCGTCGCTACATAGAGGAGAGCCGCCCCGCCCCGCCCCCCTCCTCCTCGTCCTCTCCCTTAGGCAAGAGCATCGCTGAAGAGGTTGCAGCGGAGGCAAGGGGTGTGAAGAGGAGAAGGACGAGACATCTTGGTGGCGCCATCTCTCCCGCCTGCCATCCGCCTCTCTTCCACGCAGCGTTGCGTCCCCGCTCACCGATCACGATTTCACGGTCTCGTATTCCTTCGCCGCCGCCGCCGCCTCCGTTTGGACGGCGCACACGGCGTTGTTGTTTCATTGTTCTCTGGCGTGTCGACGGCCCTCTGCGTTGATGCCCCCCAGAACGAAGCGCAGTGCTGCAGCGACAAGGTCAAGTGTCGGTGCACCGGCTGAACCTCTTCCGGAAGCGCCCACGCATGCGGCTGCCGCTGCGGCCGCTGCCGCATACCCGCGTCTGCCCCCAAAGCCTCCTATTCCTGTGTGTGAGGTAGCACCGGCAAGCACGGCATCGGCAGCAGCGCACAATGTGCGTGTCTTCTACCGCACCGGACGCTTTACGTCCACGCCGCCGCGCACCCTCATGGATCTTCTGCGCCTCTACGTTGAGTTCTTCCTGCTCTGTGTCCAGCCAACGGTGCCGTGCCGCACCCGCGCGGCAGCAGCAGTGGCGGACGTGGGCTGCAACGGCAGCTACCCGGCAGCTGCGGCCGCGAAACCGGCGGCGGTTGATGTGGCAACGCAACTGACGACGCTGTCCTTCATCAGCGTTCCCCACTGCGTGCGCTCCTTCTTGGAGGGCGTGGCCTTGCTACGCAAGGACGGCGAGGCGGCGCCTGCGGCAGCTGGCAAGGCGGGGGGGCGCAAGCGGCATCGTGACAGTATCGAGCGCAACGGGACAAAGTCGGTGGCTGCCGACGACCTCGTCGTCGAGGGTGGCGAGGACAGTGACTTGCCCTACCAGCCGAGCGTCATGCTTCAGCGGCTGCGTGCGTACGGCGAGGTGCAGGTGCCTGGCTTTGAGTCCGACTCCGCTTACCTTGCCGCAAAGGACGTGCTAGTGTACCTCAAACACTACGCCTACCTCGTCTCTGGCATGGCCCTGAGCGCTGCAGTCCTCCGCAACATCGAACTTGTAGGCCTCGACTTCCGCCAACAGTGCGTGCCGTGCATGGCCGCCGTCACCGAGCTCGTCGGCCACCTCATCGATGCGCAGCTTCACAAGATGCAGCGGCTACCACGCGTGGTGCGGCTCAGCGAGCGATTGCGTCTATCCGCGAAGGCTGCCCACACGCTCGAATACCTGCTGGTGTGCCACTGCGGCCGCTATGCGGCTGGCAACATCGCCGAGCCGCTGCGGCCGGCGAACATTGCCTACCACAACGACCTCACCCCACAGGAGCTGTTGTCCATTCTCTCCGAGAGCGGTGTGCTGTGGAAGCAAGGGCTCATCTTTTCCGACATCAAGCTGCGCACCACCTTCATGGAGTGCAAGTACGCTCTGCCCATAGAGGCGATCGCGGCCCTGAGTGGTGATCAGCTGTCGGAGGAGCAGCTCATTAAGCTGGAGCGCACCGCGCTGCTGGAGGTGCTCAACGAAGAACGGAACGCCAAAACGACGAGCACGGCGGCTGCCACGCCGGCTCTGCGAGCAGAGGAGCACGTCGGTGGCAGTCGCTCTGTATCACCATCACCAAAGCGTGGCGACGAGGAGGGCGATTTGGAGGATGAGGAGGACGATGACGCCACCGCCGACAGCGCCATCGCGCTGACCGAGGAGGCGCTCGACAGTGTGCTGGAGGACGTCGACCCGGCTGTGCTAGCTTCGAAAGACCAGGACGCGATTTACGAAGCTGTCTCGCACCGTCTCCGCAATGCCCTCGCCGGCAGAACTGCCACGCAATTCGGCGGTCGTGCCGTGGCAGCAGCACCAGTCGCAAAGAACTCCGCCGCGACAGAAACAGAGGAGGCGGTAAAGGGCGGCAAAAGCAGTAGAGAAGAGTCGGCGATGGTAGCACCGTCTACAGCTCCGTCGACGGCACCGCCATCGCGCACGACGGATACCGCACCACGGCCGGAGGACGGCAGGGAGGCGACGACAGCGACGTCTGCACCGCTTAAGGCACGACTGGTTCTTGCTGACATCAACCCGCTCGCCCAGCGATATCGCTGCACCGGCGCCAGCGCCGGTGCAGCGGCGGCGGTGTCCTCGCCATCTGCCACGCCGCACACGGACTCGTCTATGCGGGGGGTGCCCTACGAGTCCGACATCGAGTACATGGACGCGGCCTTTCGCATCCTCGCGAACATGATTCGCATCCGCTACGCGGAGGGCGACATGAAGGACGAGGAGGACTCCTACACCCCCAAGTCCAAGGTGGAGGCGTCGATACGGGAGTTGAAGGGCAAAGTGCGCGTCGCGGCGGCGGTGCACGAGTCACGGCTGCAAGCCACTCTCGCTACCCGCGCCTTCACCCCGCGCATCGAGCAGCTCGCGCAGCGGCTGCAGCTGACGGAGATGGAGAAGCAGATTATGTTGTTCATGGTTGGCAACGTCATTTCGCATGACATGCTGGTGGCGGTGAACGGCCGCTACGTTATGCGGGACGGGCAGCGACTCATCACGGTGGGGTACATGCTCTTCGTTCTGTGCGAGTCGCTGGAGGAACGCGTGGTGGCGCGTCGCGCCTTCTACCAGTCCTCTCCGCTCGTGTCCAACGGCGTCCTGTCCCTCACACTCGACGCCGTCGGCCGCTCCTGCTTCAACACGGACCTCATGGACTATCTCGTCGACATTGATCGGAAGATTGTTGACGATGTCATGGGCATCCCAGCCGAAACGGCGGAGATGGTGCCCGGGTCGCAGCTGTACTTCCCCGAGGTGGAGCTGGCTAACGTGGTACTGCCCACCTCCACGATGGACCGCGTCCTGTCCACCATTGAGCACTACAGCCTCTTCGAGCAGTGCAAGAAGAGCAGCGGCTTCGGCGACGGCCTCGGCACTAGCAAAGGAGGCCTCGTCATGCTCTTCCACGGCCCCAGTGGCACCGGCAAGACGATGCTCGCCAACGCCGTCGCGCACCACCTCAAGAAGAAGATACTCCTCGTCAGCGTGTCGCAGTTTCGCACCTCGACGAAGGCCGAGGCCGACGCGCTCCGCTTTCTCTTCCGCGAGGCGAAGCTGAGCGACGCCATCGTGTTCTTCGACGAGTGCGAGGCGCTCTTTGAGGACCGGACGAGCAACGGCACCGTGACGGCGCTCCTGTCCGAGTTTGAGCGGTACGACGGCCTCGTCATCCTCGCCACCAACCGCGCGCAGAACTTCGACGAGGCCATGAACCGGCGCATCTCGCTCATGATGGAGTTCCGTCCGCCGGACCATCAGCTGCGGCTGCGCATTTGGAGGTCACACATCCCAAAGCAGCTGCCCGTGAACGAGGACGTGTGCCTGGAGAAGCTAGCGCTGAACTACGAGCTCTCCGGCGGCCTAATCCGCAACGCCGTCCTCGCCGCCTTGAGCAGGGCGGTGGCCCGCGAGAAGTCCTCTACACCGAAGCTGACAATGAGCGACCTCGACGAAGGAGCTCGGCTGCAGCTGCGCGGCTTCTTTCTCGCCGCGGAGCTGCCGGAGGGGATGAGCGAGTTCTACCTGACCCCAAAGCGCACGCTTGCCGAGCTGGTGGTGGAGCCGGATCTCGCCGAGAAGCTGGAGGGGATCGCCAGCAGTGCCAAGAGCCGCAGCACCTTGTATACCGAGTGGGGCTTCAGCGAGGACGCCAACGACAACTGCGGGGCGCTTTACCTATTCCAGGGCGTGAGCGGCACAGGTAAGTCGCTGGCCGCGGAGGCCATCGCCTACGAGTGCGGCGCCACCATCCGCCTCTGCAACGTCGCGGAGCTCCTGCTCCGGGAGGAGATGCGGGTGCACGTCGTGTTTGAGGAAGGACGCCGCCTTGGCGCCATCATCGTCTTTGACGAGGCGCAGGTCCTCTTCAACGAATCCCCGAAGAGCTTACAGCTCTCACAGCTCATCCAGTACCACGCACGTCGCTATCCGAGGCCCGTCATCGTCATCGCAACAACGGTGAACCGCGACGGCGGCGGTGGACGCCACCTGTTCTCCACCGCGAACATCAACTCACGCTCATCGTGCATGCTGTTCCAGGCGGAGCTGACCTTCGCGCTGCCTCGTCGGCCCTTGCGCGAGCAGCTGTGGCGGAAGGCGTTCCCAGAGCGCGTCCCGACGTCCAGCGACGTCAACTACGGTCGCCTCAGTGCCACGAGCATCTCACCCAAGCTGATCCGCATGATAGCCTTCAATGTCTGCTGCACCGCGGCACTGTTGCCAGTGTCAGATCGGGTCGTGACGATGGCCATGATCGAGGCAGAGATGGAGAGGACGGTGACGCGGGAGCGCACCGCCGTCTCGGCGAGCGCAATGTTTGCGTAGCTGGGGTGGGGCGAAGCAAGGAGGGGCGACAAACTCTTGAATACAGCGTCTGAGACCCTCCGGTAACGGGTGACGGGTGGTTGCTGTGTGGATGTAGGCCTTGCCCGCTGACTCGTTCCTCCCGGACCGCGGATAATAACGACAGAGACGCTTAATCTACGAGCTCCACTCTCAGAGGCGCGTACACGGAGGGGGTGACCCATGTGCGCACGAGCGGCGTGCACATGCGGGCTGAACAAGACCGCGCCTGTGGTTTGTGCGCACACGCATCTTTCGATGACTGCACGCGCGGCCGCTTCCCCCAGAGCGGCAAGGATGGCAAAGCAAAATGAAGAAGCGCGAGACCACGTCACGGGCGGAGGAATGGTGACACGGCCGCGGCGTCCGCTGCCGAGGAATCGGGCGGATGCAGCGCCCCGGAAAAGCACGTCGGATGCTCAGATCTCGCGCATGTCTATTGTAACTCGACGCGTGGTTATAATGTGCCTTTCGTGACGAGAAGGCGAGACCAGGTTTGAGTCCGCGAAGAACACCATGGAGCGTGCGTCTGCAGCACTCATGTGTATATGTGTATGTGTGTGTGTGTGTGTGTGGAAGAGGTGGCGACTGTGCCGCTCTGTGCGCCCACCCAACGTCCTACAACATCGAATGTGCTCCCGTGAGAAAGAGAGGTGGGAAAGGAGGGGGAGGGGGCTACGAGTATTGCTAAGCACCATGAACTATCCACGCTCACGTGCACTGTCTCTCTCTCTCTCTCTCTCTCTCTCTCTCTCTCTCACCCTTCACTCCGTGACGCCATCTGCCTCGCCTCCTTTCCATCTCGTACACACACACACACGCCCGACCGCCCAAACGCCACTGCCCACCTCACCTGCGGTCTCTCTGTGCCTTCTCATTAGTCGATCGAGCAGCCTGTCGTCACAGTTGCAACAGCAACAAGCACGCTTCCCCTTCCCCTTCCGTCTTCCTGACATCATACTTCCTGTCTCTACAACGCTAAACAACGGCGTGGAAGCAGGCGCCCTTCATTGTGCAAAGGGAGGTGCATGCGCGCGGAGCGGGCGGGTCTTCCGCTCAGCCGCTCTTCTCTATCCGTGCGTTTGCTTCCGTAGGATCGTAGCCCTGAGAACTCTGCCTTTACGGTTCTTGTCGCGGGCGTGCGCTGCCTGCAAACATACGACGGCCACCATCACCACCACCATCGCCCCCCCCGCCAACATTTTCTTTTCCCTCGTGGTTGCGCCCCTTTCGACCCGCCGCGCGCAGCATGTCAAGTGCGCCGCAACACAACGGCGCTGCCTCCGTCATCGTGGCGGAACGCGTCACACACTTCCTCATGACGCTGCTTGTCATCCTCGGCTGCAGCGGCGCTCTTCAATACGCTGATGCTCGTCTTGAGCGTCAGGCCTACGTCGCTTATCGGACCCCGCACCTCTGCTCATACCAGATCATGCAGTCCGTCGCGTGCCCGGATACGAAGCCGATGTGCTGCGTCGCCTCGTCCGCGATCCGCTGCTGCGCGGGCACGACCTCCTGCGGTAACTGCACTGAAAGCATCGTCGGCTACGAAATGCCGAAGAGCAGCGTCATCATTGGCTGCTTCAGCTTGAGCGTGTTTGTCCTTCTGGGCAGCATTATCATGTCCGGCGTGGGCCGCCACCTCGCGTGGATGCTCGAGCACCGCCGCGTGATCGAGAGCTACCGCAAGCGCCTCCTGCTACTCCGTGCAGAAGCGCGCGAGTTCAAGAAGGAACTGGCCGAGACGGAAGAGAAAGACATCGACGACACGGTGGGGTGCGTCATCTGCTGTGCCCGTCACATCGATGTGGCGTTGACGCCGTGTGGGCATGTGTGCTGCTGTCATTTCTGCGCGAAGCGTCTACGAGAGTGTCCGGTGTGCCGCAGCGCCCTCCAGCGCTGTTTTGACTTGCCGCTGTACTACGTGAAGCAGCTCCTGAGCGCTGCGGAGGCCGCGGAGGACGACAACGGCGGCGGCGTCAGCGAGTCCGCCTTATCGCCGTCAGAGATGTCAACGATCACCTGCGATAGTGCCACGGTCACGAGGGCGCGGGCAGCACGGGAAGAGGACCCGCGCGGAGCGGACGAGGCGGCTTTCGCGCCCGCGACTGCTGAAGATCACGCCGTCGAGTCCGCTATGGCGTCGCTACCCAGCAACTGCAACTGCAGCAGCAGCATCAGCACTAGAGGCGGCATCGTTGCAGGTATGCACGGTAGCACAGAACAATCACCTCGTAGCACGTTGAGAGCCTCCGGTACTTCGGAGATGGGAATGGTCAACCCTTTTAGAAGCCGCTACTCACGTGTTCCTTACTCCGACGAAGACAACGACGGTGACGGGAGAGATAAGCGGATGGGCAGCAGTACCGCCAGCGCGAGCCCCTTGGTGCGACGTGTGCCAGCAACCGGTGCGGTCGCCTCCCCCCCTTCGGAGGCGCGGGCCGCCGCTGTCGAGGAGGCAGACACTGCCACTTCCGGCGTCAACGCGCACCACTCGCATGTGTACATCTCCGTCGAGAGGTGAAGTGGCCGCGGCGTCGGGAGCAACACACACGCACAACTCCGCGCCAGAACCGGGAGGGGAAGAGGAAGTGGACAGACAGGCGCGGATGCGCAACGGCGGGGGTCGATGCAACGACTTCTTCGGTGCGCCATTGGGCATGTGCGCTGGGCTGCTGCGCCCCTCCCCTCCTTCCCGCTCGGTCCTCCGCGACGTGCACGCTCACTTTCATCAGTTTTCCTCTACATTATGATCTCGGCGCGGGAGTGTCTCGCTATTTTGTTGTTGGTTGGTGTGTGCATGGGTAGCAGCGCTGGCGCACATGTGTCTCTCGATCACCGGCGATGGTGTCCGAGTAGAGGGCCGATGTGCGTTGGCCCTATGGGGTGTCTCTTCATTGCCGCATCTGCATGAATGTGTGCCAACCCCCGCCGCCCCGCCACCGCCTGTCACCTCGCTTACTTTTCAGTCTTATTCATGTCTCTGCAAGGCAGCCGCGAGGCGCCCTCTCGTTATGGCCCGCGCGCACGCAGACACACACCAGCCACATAAACTTTGACCCCGAACCCCTCTTGCAGCTGCCACCGCAGCCGGTTCCCTCTCTCTCCCCATTCGCTTTCAGTTGTTGCAAGCTGGGAAATGAAGATGCAGCGAGAGCGCGCGGGGGAAGAGGGGAGGGCGAGGGGAGAAGGTTCACTGAAGCATGAAGCCTCGTTATTCTGTGCTTGCATGCGCGCCATGTTCGTATGCTTCGGTACTTGTGCAAGCACTCAGCAGCAGCAGAGAAGAGATGCCCCACTTTCTCTTGGCGTTGATGTGGCGAAGGGCATTCCACGTCCACCTTCTCGTACCCCGACCCCGACACACCCTCTTCTCCGGCTGTGCACCCTCTCACTCTCTCGTCTTGTATTGCCACCGCCGGATCGACGAAGGCAGCCATCAGCAGTGCTGTAGCGGCGCGCCGTGAGCCTGCCCTCCCACCTTCCGATCAGCTTGCGGCTTTGTCCCTATCTCACAGGCACACACACACACACACACACACACCTTCAGCATAGATAGACCAACACAGAGAGAGAGAGATAGATAGAAACTTTCTCGCGGCATGCGCAACGACGTTGTCGACCTCCCCAGCAGCGCAGCATCACTGCTCGAAGCTGCGAGGAAGTGGCTCATATGTACTCCGTGGGAGACCGCTCAAGGCACAGCCGGTGATCCCACCGCAGCAACGGTGCTGTGTGAGCTTGTGGAGCTCAGTCGGCTGCGGCATCTCCTCTACACCGCGACAATGCGGTGTGCAGAGCAGCAACCGGCACCCCACGGAACTGAGAGCCCGTCCGCCTCTCCAAAGGTGACGGAGGACAGTGCAGAGGCATCTAGCAACACCGATGCGCTGCGCCGTGGCCGACAGCAGCGCACCTCCTCGCCTTGCCCAACGCCGACCAGTAAGGCGCAGATGACCCGCATGGCAGTGCGGCAGCGTTTTCAGCAGCTGCTCAAGCGCAGCAACGCCTCCGTGCAGGCGCTTTACCGCGCCACACGCAAAACAGACGTGATCCTGTCGTCGACGACTTCCAAGGCCACACGCACCGCGCCAGCGGCGCCGACATCCTTTGCGTGTGTTGCGGACATCGACGCTGCCGACGTGTTCTGGGCACTCGTCCTGTACATGTCGGCTGCTCTTTGCTGGAGGCAGCGTCGCTTCCTCGCGGCGCCGCGCCGCGCAGACGCCTGCGTTGAAGACGTGGTGAGCAGCTCCCGAGACACATCAGAGCGCCACTCACTGCAGCCGCACATATCATCGCAACCGTCGCGGCAGGAGAGCGCGCACTCATCGCTGAGCTCCACCGCCGACTACTTCACCGGCCACACGCCACGCGATACAGCGGCACGGCACGGAGCTGGCGGCGGTGCAGAAGCGGACTTCTCTGCTGCGCTGCGGTCACACTACGCACTTGGTAAGGCTGCGGCCGACAACACGCCGCTCAGTCGCTGCCGTAGAGTCCTTGAGCGCTTGCTACCGCTGCTGGAAAGTCGCTTGTCTGAGGCGCAGCTGTGGCGCCAACCGTCGCTTCTCGCAGCCCTTGATGTGCTTGCGCGAGGCTTCGCGATGGCCGAGGACCTTGTGCATGCTTTATCCTCGCCAAGCGACATGGGCACGGCTGCGCGGTGTCCGCTGTGCTACGCTGCGGCGCTGGACAACGAGCTTGCGGTGGAAGCGTTCCTGCACCTTCGCTGCTACGCTGCCGCCTATCAAGGCGCAGAGGATGTCGCGGAAGATGCAGGAGCCCAGCACGGGCGGCAGCGAAGAGAGACTCGAAACGGCTTTGATAGAGCTGAGCTGATCCCGGGTGACGTCGGATGGGTAGCTGCGTGTCGCATCGCGTTGTGGAACAACTGTCGAGCCTCGCTGATGCGGCTGTGCTGCCCACCCTTGTTCTGCACAGCCATGTGGTGGCCTCATCATCAAGAAGCATGTGAACGGGCGGGGTGCAGGCGATATGCGGTTCTCGAGGCTCTTTGGATCAGCTGGTGGCGAGCGGAGGCATGGCTGGCCTCCGGCCCTTCTTCCCCCGAGATCACAAGCACGAGGGTCGTAATTTCCAGGGATGCGGCGGCGCGCTGGCGCAGCGCACTACTGTTCATGCAAGTTGTACTACCCGCTGCTGAAGCCGCAGCGCGTGAACCCGGTGCCGAGGACTCCGGTGTCGAGGATGGTGCGGCAGAGAAGCACCCGAACTCGCAGCGCGCCAACCACCGCGCGCTCCTCGCCCACCTCGTGCAGCTGCCGATTGTGACCGAGCGCATCCACACCGCTGGCACCCGCAACTGCGGCGCCTCCGGCACGGTGTTTCACTGGCTCTCGCAACAGGGAGATGTACCGCTGCTGACCCTTCTCTGTCGTACGCTTGACGGCTGCACCGCAGCGATAACGGCAGGCAAAGCCCCCGTGGGGCGGCCCGTTGCCGCCGCGGAAGCAGCTGCCGGACACGCCGGTCGAGCGTACATCATCCACCTTGGCGCTGCGCATGCGAGGGGCGAAGGCGTCGGTGACGATCGCCGCCACAGAGCAACTTTACCGGCACCAGAAGCAGCCGAAAGCGGTGCGGTGGCGTCCATTGGTGGCCCGGTGAGTCAGCCAGCCCCCACATACCCGGGTCGTGGCTTGTGCAGCTCAGTCTCCTCCGTGTGGGGCTTACACCTGATGGACACCCTCGGCCAAAACGCCCTTGACGTGGCGTGCAGGCATCAACATCTGCCGTGTGTGCGCCTCCTGCTGCAGGCGGGGCTGTCACCGAACTCCCTCACAACCCTCGTCTCTGATAAGTGCGTCGACTCGCTGCCGCTGCCGTTGCTCAGGCTGCTCTACGACCCCTCCCTTCTTGAAGGAGCGGACGGCAGCCGCGGTGCGCCGCACATGGGACTGGCGGAGCGGCTGCGCCAGCCGACTTGCCCCGCCGCGGCTGCCTCTCGCACCCTTGCGCAGCTCGCGTTCCGGCTGTGGACAGAGAAAGTGCAGCAGCTGTCAATGGTGCCGCAGGCAGCTGATGGCGAGGCCTTCGCGTTGGACCAGTGGCTCAGTGCCTACACGCGGTGTCAAGCGGCCCAGGATCGTGTCTTGCGGCCAGCAATGGCAGCGCTGGAGTTCGACGCGTACGAGCCCGTGGCCCGTCTCGTCGTGTTGTCTGTGCTAACGCGCAAGCTGAACGACTGGTTGGCCACCGCACCGTCGTCTGTGCGCTTTGGTGCAAGCGATCTGCCGGTCGGCACCAGCGGCAGCGTACGAGGTGACGCGGCGTCGAGTAGGTCCTCCCCCACCGTTTCACAGCTGCAGCCAGCGCCACCCTCCCTTCGGCAGCTGCGGCTGCAGCACACGGTCGCGCTGCGGCTGTACACGCAGCTCACATGCCCGCTCGGCCGCGCGCTGCTGCGCCGCGCTGTCGACGCGCGGTGTGCCGTGTGTGACGCCCTTGCCGCACGAGAGGACAGAGCAGCATCTGTGCTCCTCGCTGCCTCTGCAGTTATGTCTGCTCCGTCCACTGCGGAGGCGGTCAGTGTCGGTGACGAGGTTGCGAAGAGAGACGTGGCGGTGGTGACTCCTGAAGCGTCCGTGCCGGTGCCTCCAGGGGCCTCGTCGCTGGCGCTATCGGAACCCGTCAAGTCGCGCCAGGAGCTGCAAGGCCTCTACGAGCGCGAGCTTGCGGATGCACACAAGCTCGACGCACGTCTTGTTGCCGAGCACCAGCAGCGCATGTGTGCGATGGAGGCGCGTGGCGGATCGGAAGGGGACTACCGCCACCGTGGAACGCATCCGCGGCACCTGCGCGCTTCCCTTGTTGCTGCTCATGGGGTCGCAACGGTGCTACGCGGACGCCATCATGAGCACCACACATGTGCAAGGCGGCACTCTCACCGAAGCGGCAGCGGCCACGATGGCGAAGCGTGCGCCCTCTACGCGCTAGCCGTGATCCCGTCCGCGGAGGCGCTGCAGTCCGCCCGGTGGGAAACCAGCGCAAATCGCTGCACCGTTGAGCAGCCGCGGCCGCAGCGCACCACCGCCGGCGTGCGCCACGTCGTCGAGCCGACCCTGTGGACTTTCACGAGCGCACCACAGCAGGTCTGGCTGCGGCTGCCCGATGGCGTCGACCTTGACCGTCTCTTACGCGAAAACGATGGAGGCGGCTTTGGTGTGATCGCTGACGACATGCCGCTGACGGCGCCGGTGCAGCGTGGTGACCTCGTCACATTCCGCTGCAGCAGCGGTAGGGATGGCGCCGGTGGATCGGGTGGCATCTCTGCAAGGGTCGCGCAGCAGCAGCAGCAGCAGCAGGGCGCGAGGGCAGAAGAACGCCGCCATAGTCCGCAGTTTGTTGTCCAGCAAATCTTCTCGGAGCGGCGCACGCTACCATACCTTGTCTGGAAGAGTGCGACGGCAGAGGACAAGGACCTCCAGCACCAGCCGCCTCCTGCAAGTCTCGTGCTCCCTTACGCTGTGGCCGCAGGCACGCCGGCGTGGACGCTGCCGCACAGGGCAGCGCCTCGGAGCACAAGTGGCGCCACAGACCCACGCCAGGACAGCATAACACTGCACGCCTGCTGTTTGGCGGTGTCGTACGTGGCGCGCATGACGTCCGCACAGCTGCACGACCGCCACCCGCTCGACTGGCTGCTGCAGACACGTCGTGCCGCCAATTTCTCTCCGAGCGCCTCGGAATCGGGGTCGACTGACGTGCTCACGACGCTGCAGTGGAGCGCGGAGTGGACTGCGCGGTGGGCACAGACGGTGTGGGCAGGCCACCAACCGTGTTGGCTGGAAGAGAGGATGCGAACCACCAATGACAGTAGCGGTGCTTCTCAAGGTCACGGCGACAGCTCACGCGAGTGCGGGACGCATTCGAGCAGCCGCAGTCCGGGTTGCTGCACCGCAAACGGCGGACGTGACGTCGTACACTTCACAGATCCTTTTTGCACCTTCGATGACGCCGATGCAGCCGATGGGCGCGACAGCTTCGCCGTCGATGGCGGGCGGCGTTCTCTGCACGTTCTTCGGACATTGATGAGCGGCGGTACTGCACCGCACGAGGCGCAGAAACTCTCTGCCGAGGTGGACTGGCCCTCTCGAGCGGAAGGCTGCAGCGCAGTGGTCACCGCCGATGTGGTGCTGGGCAGTGCCACTGTCGTGTGAGCGTGCGGCTCGTGGGCGTCAGGTGAGTGGGGGGGGAGGGACGGCAAGGCGACAGATCGACGCGAGGGAGGGACGAGGCACTCAAGCACACGCGCGCGCGCAGGTGTGCACGTACGCGGGTGTGTCCTTTTCCCACTTTCACAACGAAACAAAGTGACAACAAGCAGGTACGGGCCGGATGCGCCACCCTACGAGGGGCGACGGGTGAGTCCGAGGTACGCAACCACTCGGAAGCATGGCGCCGGCGATGCAGGGCCGCTCTGTGTGTGTGTGTGTGTGTGTGTGTGTGTGTGTCTACATGCTTTCTGTAGTTCTCAGAGCCTGTACGTCTGCGCATGTGGATGACACCCTCCCCTCCGACCCATCCCACCCCGTCCCTCTTGGAGTCTTGTGCGTGACGGACAAGCTTCGGTGCACACGGGGCACGTCTGGAGCGCCGTGATGTATGCCTTCGCTGCCTTGTATTTTTCCTCTGCTGTCTCTCCGCCTACCACCGCCACCACCACAGGGGGCGCACACGCGCTTACATGAAAAGGGTTAAGAGTGTGATTGGTTAGCCACTGCCACAGCTGCGCCATGAGGAGCCGTGAGGCGTCGAGGGCCGCAGCAGAGCCGGCACCCACGCCGTCCTCGGAGCCGCTGTGGCAACGGCCGGCCGATGCGGTTGCTGTGCCCGCATCAGTGCAGCGCTTCTATACCCACTTTATGACACTTCTCACCCAACAGGGCCGCTGTGGCCCAGCAACGATAGCAGCGGCAGTATCGGCCCCACTGCAGCACCACAGCACCTCCACTGCCGACGGTCAAGACGGCACCGAGGACGACGCACTGCGCCGCCTCACTTGTGCCCAAGAAGACGCGCTCGGTCCGCTGCTCTGGCAGTGGTTGGTCCTCTTCTCTTTAGCTGTACAGCCGGCGGGAGAAGCACCGCAGGAGCGCGGTCCTGTTCCGTCCGCGACGGCGGTTGCGTCCGCCGTGTGCTCGGCGGCGCCATCACACACGCTCGGGCCACACGATGTGGAGCGACTCTTTCGTTCTGGGTTCTCCTCTCTTCTGCCGGTGGCTGGTAGTGGCGGTGGTGCCGGTGGTTTGCGCGGCAGCCGGCTGCCCCCCGCGGATCCGCCCGCGCCCTGGCACAGCGTGCCGCTTGCAGAACACAACGGTCCCGAGAGGGCTCTCGTGGCTGCGCTCAGCACCCTCAGCTGCAATGGTCCGCTCTTCAGTGCGTGGTGTGCGCTGTGCTACACGTGTGTGGGCGCCTCGCTGCTGGTGAGCACATCTCAGCGCCGTCGGGAAGGGGAAAATGCGGCCGCAGACCTCTCCACGAACGACTTCTCGGCATCAGAGGAGGCCATCCGCAGCGCTCTGCAACGCCTTCGCCACGCCTGGAACTCAGCCGTCGAACTCGCGGACGCGGCGACGGGTGGCTTGAGCCGACCCGGCAAGTTGGCGGCGCGAAGAGGCGTCGACGCGTGTGCGACGCTGCGGTTATGGGCGACGGTTTACACAACGTGTACTGCATTTGGCTCAGTCGCCGAGGCAGCGCCGATCACGCATGAGAAGGGCGGTGAAAACCGTGAGCTGCAAGCCCCACCGCTCTCCCTATCTCTCTGGGCGGTGCAGTGGTACTGCGAGTGCACTCGCGTCGCCGCGCACGGCGCGGATGAAGGCTTTCACTCGGAAGAGGCAGGAGTGCCCGTGGAACTCGTGACTCGCGTCATGTGCTACATGTGTCACCGCCTCGAAGCTGAGGTAGTGAGGCGTGCCCGGAGGCGTGAATGCACGGGGTCTGCAGCGTCTCTGCTCATTGCGCCTCCTTCGGAGTCCAGCGCCCCTGCTCCCACCGTGCCGCCGCTCCGTGTTGGGACCTTGACTGCTCTCGCCCT
Organism: Leishmania major strain Friedlin; assembly: GCF_000002725.2. Classification (NCBI taxonomy): domain Eukaryota; phylum Euglenozoa; class Kinetoplastea; order Trypanosomatida; family Trypanosomatidae; genus Leishmania; species Leishmania major. Next base: position 465,459 of record NC_007250.2, on the reverse strand, counting down.
GCAGTCTGCCATGCATCTCGTCGGCGACGATGCGGACCGCCGCGGCGGGGCGGCGAAGCGCTCTGGCGGCCGCAGAGGCAGGGCGCCGCTGAGGCGCCGACGTCATGCATGGCAGAGGAGCTCCGACGACGACGATGACAGCGATGCCGACAGCAGTCTGGAAGACCCGGACTATGGCGGTGGGACGGAGGGAAGGTGGTGCGGGCGCACCGACGCGCAGAGCGGCGCTTCGCGTTTCATCTTCGGTCAGCAGGAGCGGTATGAAGTGGCCATCGCCTCTGGGGTGTTCACCACCTACTCGGTGTGCCCTGCCGACGACGATGTGGCGCAGCCCGCTGACCGCCATTACATGCATCGGCTAACCGGGGAGCAGTATCTCCGCAACGGCACGGTGCACTGGTGGACGCTGAGGGATTCGCAGCGTCACCGGCAGCTGATGGCAGAAGCCCGGAACACGTCATAGGGATTCGCTGCTCAGTGATGGCGCGGCTTTCGGAAGAAGAGGTGTGGGGTGTCTTTGCAAACTCACGTACCTAGCCGCAGGCGTGTATAGGCGATGGTGCACGCCATGTTAAACGGTTGTCGCAGCGAAGGGAGGGGGTGAAAAGGGGGCGGCCGGCACGCCGCCCATCCGTGGCGCTCTTTCTGTGTGCTTCAGGATCTCCGCGGGGTGGTGAGGCGAGAAGCCAGAGGTCGCTCGCACGCTGCTGTGCCTTGTACGGACTGGGCAAGTGGCCGCCGTCCAGAAAACGCGTCATGCCGTCTCCTGAGGGCCCAGGGGCAGGGCCGCAATGCGTTTGCGGTCTCATGATCCAACAACCCACCCCCTCCTTGCCTGCATGGCCTCTTGGGTCTATCCTGTCATCTGCTCGCACAGCATGGCAGCTGCAATGCACACGCACGCCCCTCTCGCTCCGCGCACTCTCTCTTCCCCTCTCGCTCTACAGACGACACGCCAGCTCCACGGAACGAGTGTTTCGGCTCATCGCTTCACCAGTCATCGCCCCGACAGAAACCACCACCGTCAAACATGTTGGGTGCACCGAGTCCGGCAGCAGGCGAACTCAGACGCGGTCTTGCACGGCTTGAGAGGTGAAGGGCGGAGTAGGCAGCGGGGAGGCACTAACGGGCCGAAGAAGATCCTGGCAGCCCTCTCCGCGCCGAGGAGCAGCACCGGTCGCAAGAACAGCAACCCTCAAGGAACTCGGAAGACAGGGCTGCCTGTCGGGTGGTCCAGTGATCGGCCGTACAGAGAAGACGATGATGAGATGCTCACAGGGGCGGAAGCTTGCCACGCGGGAAGACGACACGCCACGGAGCCACCTTTTCGTCTGCTAGAGTGCATGCCAACGCCCCTGTGTTGCGCGTGCACACGGGCTGGCACTTAGTCAGCTTGGCCGACCGGGTGATGTGCATACGATGCGCACAGCGAGATTGCACCCAGCCGACACACCGTCTTCAGGACCTTTCCGGTGTAGACTTGGTAAGTGCGATCCTTCGTTATGAGACTCAGGGGGACCCCCACACTGCCACGCAGCTGTGTCAGACCGCGGTCCTCGAGCTAGAAGGCTCGGGAGCGCCGACTGTGGGGAGTTCGAGGCGGCAGTGCCACCGAAGGCGTGCATCCAAGGCGAATTGGATAAGCGGAACGTGTGTGAGTGCGGTGGTTAGCGCGAGCGAGTGGCGAGACGACCAACGACCAGCAGCAGGAAGCAGCGCACGTGCTTCTTCTCTCCCTCAGCTCCTGCACGCCTAGCCAAGGACAGACAAAAGAAAAAGGAAAGCGAGCTTGATGCTGCCCAGGAGGGGGGCCACGATCATCTTGCACTGGTACACACACACACACACACACACACACATACACACTAGACAGACAGCGGTTCCGCGATGCGCACTCACGCGGCCGCTGTTGGCACTGGCAGGCAGATGCTGTTGCCAGCTGTTTCTCAGATATGTTGGTCGCTCCCCTCCGCCGTGTCTTCCACCGCCTGCGGCGGAGCTCGTTTCAGTGCCCAGTTCACCGCTTCCTCAGCTTGACCTTCCTCTCCTCTTCTCTACCCGTCACCTTGATGCACCCACGGCTCACACCGACACTCGCGGCGATTCTCGTCGCGACTGCACTCTTATCCACACCTCTTCACCATCGCCCAGCTGCTCATCTACAAAGTACGGGGTACACACACTGCCCTGCTCGCGTGCTTGTCTGGAGGGGTTTGTCTGTACGCGTGTGTGCATGGCATCGGTGACCCCCTCTCCCCTCCCCTCCCCTCCCTCCCTCGTCGTCATCTTTCGATTGTCTTAGACTTCTCTTCCCTGTCTCTTTTGGTATTGTCGTTGCTGTCCACCGCCCTCTGCCGCGTCTTTCTTGGTTAGCTGGGGTGTCACATCTCTGTCTGGCCGACTGGTTGGCTCGCTTTCTGTCTCGCTCGCACTACATCTCTGCATCGCGCGCGTGAATACCGCCACCACCGCCATCACCATCACCACCACCACCACCACTATCACCGCCATCACCATCACCACCACCACTATCACCACCATCACCACCACCACCACCACCACCACACGCGCACGTCTACGCCGTTGTTGCTCTGCGCTTGTTCGTTGAATGACACGCTAATCGATCCCCACCGTTGTTGCCATCGCTCATCTCTTCCTGTCGTTGTGATTTGGGTCAGCGGGCTCTGCCTACGTACTTCATATCCCTTCTGCTTTGGGTGCTGATCTCCTTCATCTTCTCGTTCCGCTGTTGCACCGCGTTGTTTGCTGCGGTGATTAACTCAAACCCTGGAACAGGTGAGTCGACCTGCTGGTCCATGTGCCTGCAAGTCTGTGTCTTGGATCCTTCGTTTCTTTGAGCTCGCGTGCACCCCCCCCTCCCCTCATCTCCCCCTCGTCTTTCCACAAATTTAGCTTTCTATCCGACCCCTCCATTCCACCCTGAGCGCAACGATACATGCACACTGGCCTTACGGGGTGCACCATCTGCTCTTCGCTCTCTCCACTCCTGTGTGTGTGCCGTCGTCGCCGCGCAACTCTTCTGTTGTCGCTGCTTACATAGCCAGCTCGTTCTCGTGTGTGTGTGTGTGTGTGTTTGGCAGCCCTGCTGACGCCCCTCCTCCTTCCCCTTCCCCTTCCCTCATCATCACCCCACACGCTAACCGCCTTGTGTGTGTAGTGTCGTGTTGTTTTCCTCGTGGCGTTCTCGTACGCCTCTCTTCCTTCGAGAGAAGACCGGCACACCGTTGAAGCAGGCAAGACTCCTTCGCGGCGGTCAACGACGGTGTTCTCCTGCTTTGCCAAGTCGCTCCTCTGCTGCGTATCTGTCTCCGTGCCGCTGGTGCCCCTCCCTTTCCTCGCGCCTCCTGCCGCTGCCGCACACTTCGGCAGCAGCGGAAGCAAGCTGAAGTGGTGAGGAAGGACGAGACAAGAGAAGACACACAGCAAGCGCGCGCCGTATAGAGGGAACAAGTTAGGTGCCATTCGACAGCAAGCGGGGTAACCGCAGCGGCACAGAGCTACAACGGCCCGCGAGAAGGGCAGAGGTGAGAATGCAGAGAACGAAGCCTGCAGTGACGGTGCCGACGACGTCGCCCAAGGCGGCGCAGGCACCCAAGGAACCCACCATCACCATCATCTCGAGCGACGGGGAGGCCTTCTCACTGATCCCCAGCACCATCGCCCACTCGCACCTGCTGGAAGGCGCTGTACGTCGATGGGCAGAGATCTATCAAGCGAAAGTGAAGGAGCGGTGGGGTGCACCCTGCACCCCGACGGAGGCTAACGACGACGAAGACGATGCTACGGCAGATGACCTGGAGGAGACCCCAGATGAGAACTACATTGCCCACTTCTACGAAGAAACCGCGAGTGATGTGACGACGACGAGCGGCGCCTTGGAAGACGTGGGTAGCGGCGGTGGTGCCGGCGCCGCCGCACGGCCGTCCGGCAGAGGCGCTGCCACTGCTGCTGCTACCGACGACGACGACGACGCGGAATCGAAGCGGCGGCAGAGGCGTCCGCATGCGGCCCGAACGAAGAGCGCGCGGGCCCGTAACGAAGAAGACGCACATCACCCTAAGAAAGTAGCGCTGCCGTTTGAGTTTGCGGATACAGATGAGGGGACGTCGGTGGCGAGACGGGCCTCGGGCGACGGGGAGAGCAACCTGCGCGGTGCCGACAATGGGGACACCGACTCGGACCGCACCGCCAGCGTGCTGCCCTCCTCGGTGGAGAGCTCTATGTCGAGCACATCGAGCCCGTTGAAGTCGCAGAGCAACGGCGGAACTCCGACGCGGGCTAGTGACGCGGCGGGGGTGTTAACCGAACTGGCAGGAGTGCCACGCTTCACTCATACGCCTCGCTTGGACACACACGCACAGCCGTCACCGATGTCGACAGCATCGTTGCAACATTCCGCCGCCGCCGTCGGAGTTGAGGAAAGCCGCAGTGGAAATGTGTGCAACACGCCGACAGGGGCAGCCGCACATGCCTTGACGACCACGGCCGCCACTATCAAGAGTCGTAACGCGCGCTCCCCTGCCGCCACCGGCACCTCTTCCTCCAGCCGCAGCTCGCGTGTGTCTCCGTCGACGCTGATGGATGCTGACCAGTCGACACCGAGCGTGCTCAGCGGCGAGGAAGGCGAAGAAAGGGAGGAGGAACGAGGCCGCGATGAGGGTGCTGGCGGTGCGAATGGAGGCAAGCGACCCTCGCGGGACTCTCGCAATCTAGGCGATGAGGGACTAGACAGCGTAGAGGTCTCTTCGTCCTCCTCCGAGTCGATGTCGCCGTTTGGGTGCCCGGCCAACACCACCACTACAGTGCCGAATGGCCGTGGCGCGCGGCGCCACAGGGACCCCGTCGTCTCGGCCTCGTCCAGTTTCACTTCCAGCACCACCTCCTCCTCGTCGCACCTCACCTCGTCTGGTGGCGGCCGCAGCAAAGGCCACCGGCACAGCAGCACCGTCGTCAAGGTTGGTGCGGCCGAGGCAGACGACGACTTCGATGAGGAAGACAAGGGAGATGCGGCTAGGACGGACGTAGGAGTGGCGCTGGACACCGCGGCAGCAGCAGCGATGACCTCTACTGGAAGTGCTCGCAGCGGTAGCGGCCGCCCCAGCACGTCGCCTCCGCCTCCGGATTGGTGCTCCCCCAGCAGCTGCCACCAACGCACGCCGTGCATGACGGACGAGGACGACGTCGGGGCAATGATGGCCGAAGACAGGCTTGGTGCGCCGGCTGGCATTTCACCCGCGCTTACGTCAAGCCGCACAGAAAGCATTGGCTGCTTCTCGCTGTCTACCCAGCCTCCACTCGCACCTGGCGCAGGGGGAACCGTTACGGCCTCCGTGCCGTCGCCGATGGATCACATCTCGCTGACCGCTGCCACACACGCTGCAACGTCAGCCAGTGCGGCCGCAGAGACTGCCCTCGCCACCAAGAGAAATAGCGGCGGCGCCGGCGTGAAGCCCCTCACGAGTAGCCTCGCCTACGCGGACGGCATCCGCATCACGTCCAGCGCCATTGTGTTCGACCTCGTGCGATCCGCCTCGCCGTGCGCCTCTCCAAGCTCTGGCAAAGCCGCAGCCGCTGTGCCAGTTGTCGAATCCGCGGCCAGCGCCGCTGGCGCACCACCGACAGCGGCCGCACCGACCGTCAATATTCACTCCTCCACGCTGCTCGTGTGCATCAAGTACATGAAGCACTTCGCCGAGGCGGAGGCGCAGGCAGCGGCTGACGCAGCTGCAGCTGGCAAGTGCCGCAAGCATCTGCGCCACAAGTATCGGCATTGCAAACATCGGCGCGGCCGCCACAGCAGTGACAGCAGTGGGAACGACGACGATCAAGACAGCAGCGCGACGGGCACCTCCTCCGCGTCTTCACTGTCGATCACGTCGGGGTCCTCCTCGGACAACAGTGACGAGGACGACGACGACACCGAAGTTTCAACGGTCAGCGACTCATCCTTCAGCCCAATGTCGATTGGAGCGCCGCCAGGCGGTCCATGCGTGAGTGGTGGGGCGGTGAGAAGGGGTAACCCAGATGGCGCGCCGCCCGGCACAGCAGCCGGCACCCCGGCGTCGCCTTTGGGCGGGCCCGCCGCCATTCCGGCGCCTCTCACGACGCCGCTAGTGTCCCTTCTCTCCCCATGGGAGCAGAACTTCCTCTACGTGGACTTGCTCGGCGCACCCGAGACGGTGCTCGCCGCGTCGCTGGCCATCTTAGACGTCTGCCCTGACTTCGATTACAGCTCCCCAAGCGTGCATCTGGGGGATGCGAAGGCGAGGGCAGCTCTCATGGCCCCACCGCCACCGCCGGAGGGCGTGCACACGCTTATAGAAGTCATGGCCGCGGCGAAGCAGCTGCAAATCGAGCCCCTGCACGCCCTCTGTGCCGGGTGGTTGGCCGACTTCATGATCCGAGCTTCGTACGGGGCGACAGACAACTTCGAGGCGGCGCATCTGATTCGGCAGTGTCTTCGTGTGACAAGCGACTGGAGTCGGCGGGAGACGGACTGCCTGAAGATCGAAAATGAGTGGCCAGCGAATGAGGAGTCCGAGTAGCGGGCGGTTGACGGGAGCAGAATACGGAGGAGCAAGGGCACCGTGGAGCTGCCGCCGCTGCCACCGGGGATACCGCCTGGCTCCCATCTTATGTCTCTGAAGGATATTACCGCCCCCACTGCCAGCCTTGTCGCTCTCTGATGTTTGGGTGTGCGCGCCAATGTAGGTGCACGTGTGTGCGGGTGCGGATGTGCGTGAGTCGTGGAGAGGGCGGCGCCTCTCATTGCTGGTTGCCGCCGCTGTCGTTGACCTGCCTGTAATGCCTTTGCTAGTGTGTCTTGTAACGGCTGCTGCCTGCGTAGCGGAGGCGCTCATGTTTTTGATTCCTCTTTTTCTTTCGAGTTGACCCGCTCAACTTGCCTCCTCTCCATCCCCCCCCCCTCTCAAGTCTGCTAGTGTGTGTCTGGCTGTTGGTCGGTGTACGTCGATGGATGTTGGTGTTGCGCTCACAGGTGGTGTGCTTGTCGTTGTCTTGGGGAGTGTATCTGGATGTGCACATGGGACTGAATGGCGCTGATTTCGAGCAGCAGAAACATGCAACAACATCAAGGCGGTTATCTACCCGAAGAGGCAGATCCACAAGCCCCTGCTTTCCCTCTCTCACTCTGTGCGTCAGACTGTCCCCACGTCAATGTGGCAGCGCGCATGCGAGGAGGAGCGGGGGGGTACCCCCATCCACCCTCCCCTCCATCATCCCGCCTCTCTTGGTTTTCCTGTAGGGGACCGTAGGTCTCGCGGTGCGTTGCGTGGTCGTGGCACGTTGTGGTGGGCCTCTGTGCTGCAGAGAGTGGGGAGGAGGAGGGCGGCAAGCGTGCGCGTGAGTGAGAGCTGAGATGGGGGAGAGCTCTTCCGAGAGGGCGGCACGCGCGTCCACCGCCCTCTCGTCTCCTCGTTGCTATTCCAGCCGTGTGTTCGGTGCACCACGCTCGAGCGGACGCCATCTACCTCGGTGTTCCTCTCTCGTGTGCGCGCTGTTGGAACAGCTGCTGCTGCTGCTGCTGCCTCCGTGCCGTCACCGGCCGCTCTGCCACAGCGACACACACACGCGCGCGCACTCTAATTTTCACATTTCTGCCAATCTCTGTGCGTGTGCCTCCCTCCTCATCTCTTCGACAATGCCGCGTTGTAGGTGTAGAATCCGCGTTCGTCATCTTTGCACTCACATCCTCTCTTGCCACGCGCACACGCACACGCCACTGTGGCATCTCTCGCGCGCGCCTACGCCTCTGTAGAGATCAACACACCACCAACGGCATTGCTTCGCACGCAGCAATGTCGAATGAGGAAGTCTTTCGTATCAGCAACGTCAGCGGCTATTCCGTAGAGATCCCGCTGGCCACGGCGAAGGAGCTGCTGGGCATGCTGAACATGGACCAGGTATTCCGAGCGGCGCGGGCTGGGACTGACGACACGGACGAATCGGGCGTGGACGACGGTGACACGGAGCCGGTGAAGGCGGAGGGTATGGATTACGGCAAGGAAGTGCTGGACGTGGTGCGCGCGTACGCGTTGCTCCCGCCCGACAAGCGCACCAGCAGCATCCCTCGCCCCCTCACGCAGGACCTGCGGAGCGTGGTGTACGCGGGCGAGATGGAGCTGGTTGAGAAGGCGGAGAGGGAGGACTACCTCGTCGATCTTCTCAACTGCGCGTTGTTCCTGCGTTTCTCGCAACTGTCCGCGCTGTGCGCCGCCTACATGGCGGTCCGCATCGACGAGATCGCGAAGGCGGCGCCGGACATCATGGAGGGCGCCGAGCGCATCCGGAAATTCCTGCACATGCAGAACGAGTGGACCGAAGAGGAGATGGGCCACCTGCGGCGTGAGATGGAGTACGCTAAATCGGTGGACCCCAATGTGTATTGAAAGCGCGCGCTCGTGCCTGCGCGTCTGAGTGAGGCTGCCTCGCGGGTGTCCCCCTCCCTTCCTGTCTGTCCTTATCTTCGCTGGCGGCTACCCCTCCTGACCTTCACGCGGCTCTGCGTCTCTCTCTCTCTCTCTCCCTGCCCAGCCTGCCGCTTGTCCATTGTACCTCTGCTCGCATTCTTCTATATGCCTCCCTCCCTTCCCTCAACATCCTCCTCTCGTCTCTCATTCTTTCCCCTCGTTGTCATCAACGTTTTGTGGGGGGAGGGGAGGGGACCCTCCCTCTTCTTCCTTTACTTGCCTCTGTGGGGTCCGTCGTGTCCTCTGCAGTTCACGCGCCTCCCTTCCCTTCATCTTCCTCGCGGCACAGTTTTCGGTGGGCCGCCGTTGTTGTCATGGGCCCTTCTTATTGGTGGTGATGGTATTGGTGATGGTTCTCCACGTCTGGTCTCCCTGGTTGCGTCGTTCCTCTCTCTGGTTCTCTCCCTCCACGGACTGAAGTGCATCATATCGTAGCGTAGTAAAATCTCTTTGGGACCAACAACAGCACGCGATGTTCGCGCGTTGTTTGGGGGGAGGGAGAGAGGGGGGTTATAACGGGAAGGGACAGCTGCCAGTCGAACAGGTGTCGCGCCTCCCCTCCCCTTCCCTCCCCTCCCCCGTCACAGCCCCCGTCTTTCTCGACCTGCCTTTCCTTCTCTCTCCGCATGAGCACACACGCACACGCACACATCTTCTCTTCCTGTACTTGGAAGTGGACCTACGAGTGGGCATGCGAGAGTGCAGGGGAAAGGATGGGGAGAGACGGGAGAAACGGGGGCAGCGGGAGAGGGACATGAACGAAGCAGCGCACCACACGTCCACCACCACCACCACCACCCCCTCCCCTCCCCTCACGATTTAGTGAGGGTGGCACACTCGTCGCCAACTCTTCGACTCGCAGCGTGAGGTCGAAGAGTTGGCGCCACCGCAAAGAGAGGTCGCAATGCATCCATCCCCCCTCCACCTTCTCCTCACCACCCCCACGCATATTTCGCATCCCCGACGCCGCCACGTCTTTTGTGGTGGCCGCGCACAAGAGCCCTTTTCACAGATGCAACACACGTCATCATCTGCATCGTCTGCCGAGACGCTGGCGGCGGTGTCGGTACGGCACCGCGCGACGCAGCGTGCGGAGCCGACATCAGCGCCGGCCAAGGTTGTCGCAGGCGGCGGCGGTCAGACCCGCCGCGTGCAGCAAGGGAGCGGGCGCAAGCTGGTGGCGTCCAAAGAGCTCTTCTTCGCCGGGTTCCCCTGCATAGAGCCTTACCGGCGCCAAGCGCCGGGCGCCACGAAGCCGTCCACGACGCCAGCGTTGGCAGCCACCTACTCGAAGCAGTTTGTGCGTGGCTTCTTCCAACAGTACGGCGCTGTAGAGGCGCTGTTCTACGATGAGAAGCGCGGCATGGGCAGCGTCGTGTTCGCCGACGGCGCTGACGCCGAGAGCTGTTACCTTGCCGTGCATCTCTCCTTCATTGCTGCCCCTGATGAGAACGGCGGGATGGGTCAACCGACGTGGGAGAGGGACAGGCAGACCGAGGCGCTGGATGAGCGGAAGGCGCGCGCGCTGGATCTTCTCCTGTGCCTCGAGTTTGCGCAGTGTTGCCCGTTTGTGCACCCCTGTCTGCTGACGCGGGACGCCTTCCTGGTGGGCGGGGAGAAGGAGTGGGAGGTGCCAGGCGGCGAGCTGAGCCGCGCGCTCCTCTTACACAAATTTCCAGTGCTGCTGCTGAGCTCGGACTCGCGGCCATCGGCTACGGAGCCGATGGTGCCTGTTGCGCCGCACGTGGTTGTTCGCTGGGAGGCCGAGACCGTGGAGGCGCCGGCGCCGCGCGTTGAGGTCGTCGAGGACGGTGACAGGAGTCCCGCAGCCGCTGCCCATTCACCAGAGACGGTACCGTCGCCCCAATCCCGACGTGTGAAGCGTGTGGGTCCAACCTTTCCGGGACGCGGCATCGAGCCGGCTGTCATCGAGGAGGCGCTGTGGCAGATCCTGCAGCCGGCCCACGTTGCCCCGCAGGACGGAAACGTGGTGACGGTAATGGACATGTGGTGGGAGTACTACAACCTCTACGCACTCCGCAAGACGCAGCCTTCGGCAGACCGCATCGCCGATGACGCCTTCCTCTACGCCGCGCAGCCGTCGCTCGCGCAGGAGGTGCGTGAGGTGCAACGGCAGAGTCGCGAGTACGCGCACGGCGACGAGGCGGCCGCGCAGCAAGTCATGATGCGGCTTGTTCATGACAACGTGTACCACAGCGCTCTGAGCTACCTTTGTGTAAAGCAGAAGCTCAAGTGCGACCCGATGTGGGCAAGCCTGATGCGCGACTTGTACAACGACAAGGTGGTGCTGCATGTGCAGGCGTGGCGGGCGCTGGCGGAGACGGCCGAAGCCGCCAAGCAAGGCAGCGCCGTGGAAGGAGGCGTCCACAACGCGAAACTCGCCACAACATCGTTGTCGTCGTCGACAGCGACGGGGCCCCTCACTACTCGTCGAGGCAGGGCGGTCAAGGCTGCCCTCAAGGTGCTCTACGAGCCGCAGCCAACGAAGCAGGAGGACATCGAGGCGCTGCGTGCGACGGAGCAGCTGTGGCGCACGATGCCGCGCACGGAGGCGGCCGCAAACCTCATCGAGAACGTGAAGCTGCTGGAGAAAATCAAGCGCGGCCTGGTGGACCGAAACGGCCATGACAAGGTCGACACGCGGCCACCGCTACCGGCGCTGTCGCCGGACGGTGGCGGCGGACAGCCACCCGACATGAACATGGAGGCAGCGTACCCGACTATGAGTGCCGCCCAGCGAGACGAGCAGCTGTACTTGGCAGTGATGCAGAACGTTGACGGCTACGTGGAGACCGGGACGGCCGATGAGCTGGTGAGTCTGTGCGAGCATCCGAAGCTGTTTCGATACGTCAAGGGTCACATCGGGTATGAGGAGGCGCATCGACTGCCGTCCTACTGGCGTGCCTATCTCAACGCCCTGTGGGTGCCTCTGATTGCGTTTCTTCTCCTAGGCTTCGGCACGTACTACATGGTGGACTGGCTGGGCATCAACGAGGCGCATGAGAAAGCCGTTGCAGAGCGCCAGCGTCGCGAGTTCCACGCACATCTGCTCCACCTGCTCAACCAGCAACAGGCCTTCTTGGACCAGAACGTCACGGACGGCGCACACCTCAAGGCAACGTTGCAGGCGCTGAATGAGACGATGCGACGTACGTCCGAGGCGGCTGCGAGGGCCGGCAAGAAGTTCCACATTGAGCTGAAGCAAGACCTCTGAGCCGTCCCCCTCGGGCTCTTCACCGTGGCGAAATAGGTCTCTCGTTGCGGTCGTTGGTGGTGGTGGATGCGTGAGCTGGTGGCGCTGTTCCAGCGACGAGAACGCCGTTGCTCTCCCTCTTGTCCACCTTGTCTTGTGCCAGCGTTTATGTGAGTGTTTTCGTTCGGCTGATCACCGGGTTTGCATGCGCCGGGAGGTGCCCCTCGCCCCTCCCCTTCTTTCTGCTAGCTGTCTTCGCTGATGAATGTATACATGGTGTCATCTGTGTGTGTGTGTGTGTGTGTGTGTATAAGTATGTGTATAGATGTGGATGTCGCTCACCGCCCCTTCTCTTGACCACTCCACACGCACACAAGGAACACAGACGCATCACTGCTCTGCTTCAGCGAAGGCGCGGCAACCAAATACACGCAAACGTATACAAAGTGGAAAGAGGAGGAGGAAAGAGGGCGCGCGGGTTTTCCGCCAGTCTGCATAGCCACACAACTGCAACACGTACGCACGCACACACACGAACAGAGGGCGTCATGATTCCTCGCTCTCTCTGCCTCCGCCTCCCTTCTGTTCGAAAAGTGGTGGTGGTGGGTAGATGCGGATGCGGATGCGCCGTATCAAATCTGAGCCGCGACTGGATGCTTTTTCGTACAGCGGTGCGTTTCGCGGGCGACCGCGTCCGGCTTGGCCCTCTCGCTCGCCCCAATCCTCTCTCTCTCTCTCTCTTCACTACATCCTCGTGACCTCCTTGTGTGCGTACGCACGCCCCCACGCGCTGTGGCTGAGCAGCTCTCTGGGTGTCCTACGTGGCCGCAGCTCCGTCTTTGCAGCGACGTACAGATAAGTGCTGCGGGGGAGCCGTCCGCACGCCTTTCGCCGGCGAACACCACCGCACAGTGCGCTGCCTCATCTCTGCTGGTCTTTGTCGTGGCTGCTGTCCACAAAACACAACGACCGACACGGGGGAGGGGGGGAGGTATGCCGCCTCTGCACAGCCGCGCGACGCGGCAGCTTGTGAAGGAGCGCAGCAAGATCGAAGGCCCGCGCTCGCTGCACCGCGGCATCCACTACCAGGAGAACGAAGCCCATGCCTCGTCGTACATGCAAAATGCCAAGAAGAAGCGGGCTGATCACCGCGACCTGCTTGTGCACCATCAGCGCATCAACGAGGATCTGCAGGACATCTACACCCGCACGGCGGCCTTGCACTCCGACAACATGACGATGGAAGAGCGCATCGAAGAGAGCTGGAAGAAGTATGAGCGCATCGGTGGTAAGCGGCCCGCAAACGTGCGCACGCACGGCCAGGACGCCGTCCTCTGCGCGAACCAAACCGCTGTGCCGTACGCGGAGCGACTCGCGCAGGTGTCGCAGCAGAAGAAGGAACTGCGGGAACGTGGCGCATGGGAGAGGCTGACACATGGGGAAGCTGTGGATTACAGTAAAGGCAGTGCGCTGCACGCGGCCAAGGACAAGCGTGTGCAGATGTTTCAGCGTCGCCAGCTCCGTCGCGCGCACTTGCTCCGGCGTGTTGGTGACCCGACGCCGTTGAAGCAGTCCGGTACGTACGACATGAACAGCGGCACACTTCGGGTCTTCAACAAAACCATTCGCAACGTGCAGCGCGAGGTGGCGCATGACGCCCGCATCGCAGAGGTCCGGAAGCGCCGCAAGAATAGTCGTAGCCAGTGGGACCTCAACGAGAGTGGCAACGTGAACCGGCCAGACCAAGAGATACTGCGGTACTCACGCGACTGGGAACTCGGCCCGCAACGCAAGGCCCGCGGCGGCGGCGGCGGTGGTGGCCGCGGAGGGCGGAAGCGCGGACGAGATGAGCTGTAAGCCTCCTATGCGGCGCGTTGCTTTCCTACCCTGCGTTTTTGATGATGTTGGCGTGTGCTTGGGTGTGCGTGAGTGTGCACGGGCGGATGAGGAATCGTCCGTGCAGGACATCGGGGCGGCGGCCGCCGTGGCTTGCTTAGCGCCTCGTGTCGATGTCCCCCACCCTCCCCGTCGCTGGCTCGTGTGTCCGCCGCATTCATTGATGCGGTAAGAGAATAATATGCGTTTAAGCGTGCACCACCCCACGCACGTCGTTTGTGGCCACGTCGTCGACATGGAGGACATGCGGCGGGTGTCGCGGTGGTGGTGGCGGCATTCATGCGGGTTCGATGCTGGCGAAGGTATACCACACACACACGCACGCAGAGAGAGAAAGGCATCGTTGGCTGTTGTCGTGCGAGAAGAAAGGAGGGTTTGGAGCCATGAAAGCATCCAACACACTGCCTCTCACGCGCGCACGCATGCTTGGGTGTCTCCGTGGGCGCTCTCTCTCCCTCTGCCTATGCCTGTGGGTGAGCGTGGATGTTGACCACCTGCAGTGGCTCCCCGATCCATGCCTCCCCCTCCTCCTCCCCCTCCCCCTCCCCCTCCTCCCTCGCCCGCAACGCAGGGAACCCCCACACAGTGACGACACAGTGCACACAGGCGCGCCGTGACCTGCCGGAAGTGCAACACACCCAAGCCGAAAGGAAAGCGAAAATGGCGGCCACGAACTCGCGCGTGTACTTTGATGTGCACTTCATCTCTTTCCACGACGATAACCTCCCTGGGAGCGCCATCACGGATCCAAAGGCCCCCACGTCGTTCGTGCTCACCACGGGCGGCTTCCCGCAGGAGGTAATCGTGCAGACACGCGCCGCCTCGGCAAAGATCTCGAAGCTGTCCGTGGCCCTGAACGACGCGAAAGAAATTCTGGTTGAAAAGTGCTGCGGGGAGACGCCGACGGCGTTCGAAGTCATGGCAGAGCGCACCCTTGCGCGCGGTTCCGTCGGGGGCAGCAATAGCAGCCCCAGCGCAGCGGCGGCGGCGGACGGTGGCGTCGGTGGCCCGCAGACCGAGAGATTCGACTTAGACCCCGAAGGCGCTGGACGTGATATCCGCTTCATCCGACTCACCATTCTCTCCGGCTACAGCGAGTTTGTCGCGGTCTACAGCATCGATGCGTGGGGAGAGGAGTCCCAGCAGCGCGTCGCCATCCTTCAGACCAAGCCGGAAGTTGTAATGTAGAGCTGGCCAGTGCTGCGCTGGCACGTGTGGACTTGGGTGAGCTGACTAGGGTGCAAGTGGAAGGCCGGCACACACTACTGCGTTCTCGTGGAAAGGGTGCCTCAGTAGATCCGTCTCTCCTTCCTCTTGACGTGCTCACAGCACGCGCTCCCACACACCCTCGCGCAAGCCGACAGAGGGGGGAGATGGGCATGTTCTCAAACCAAGTTGTGTTGCATGTGTATGTGTGCATGGTGTGCACAGTTGAGTCAGCGCTGTGATGACAGCCGTGGTGCTCCCGGTGGGCGGGGGGAGCCTAGTAGGTACATGTATATATGCCATGGTCGTGAGCAGCAAAGTAAAGCGAAGAGCCGGGCAAGCCCCCTCTCCGCCTTTCACACACACACACACACACGCACACGCACATGTATACATGCGTACACACGCACACACGCCGTGAACGATCGAGGAAGTGAAGCTGGAAACAGAAAACTCGCCGAAGAGCGCAACACACCAAGACGGAATGCGCGTTGTGCCTCGACCCCTCACCTCCTCCCCACGACCACCACCACCACCTCCTTCGCTGCTCACCCGAAGGATGCCGACACGACTGTTACGGATGAGCTGCATGGCTCCGATTACATTCCCGCGACGTCCGGTGCGGGGAGGGGAAGGCAGGGATGTGCGTGCCATCACCCTTATCTTGCAGCAGCATGCAATGTCGCCTACCTGCACACGCCTCCGCCTCATCAAGCCTTGCTCCAAGGGAGAAAGAGACGAGGGTTGGAAAACGTATTCGAAAGGTGCATCACACCCTCGAGGCACCGCAGCCCCCCCCCCCCACACACACACACCACCTTCTTCCTCCCTTCTATCTCGCACCGTGATTAATGCGCACGTTGTCATTTTGTCTCTCATCCCCCTTACTCTGCGTCTTGTCGGTCTCTCCGCTTATCTTACCCCGCCACCGCCACCACTCATCGTCATCGACCATCACTGTGTTCGGTGTCAACGTGTTTCGGGGTCGGGCGCGCGTGGACGGCATCCCTCATCGCCCGTGTTGTACCAAAAACAGCAAGCAAGCCTGCAAAGCCGACGGATGACATCCATCTTGGACCCTAGGCAGCCCATCGAGCCCCTCCAGCGGGCGATGATGGTAGCCAAAGACAGCACGCTGGCTACGGCAATGTTGAACGTGTTTGGTGGCTACGTCATGGGCTTCGGTTTTTCGCTCTTCGGCTCCATGATCTCGGCCGAGACAAGCACGCAGGCGATGGGAACGGCAGACTTCTTCCGCCACAGCCTGCGCAGCGCTCACCGCCTCGGCGGCAGCTTCGCCTTCTTCGGCTTCGTATTCGGCGGCATCGAGGTGGCGTTAGAGAAGCGTCGCGGCCGCAAGGACCAATGGAATCCGACGATTGCCGGCGCTATCATTGGTGGCGGGTATGGGTGGCGCTCCTACAAGCACCCCGGTCTGGCGGCCGGCATCGTCGGTGGTGCGGCCTTCTCTCTGGTTTTCGAGAAGATGCTGGATGCCATGGGCATGGCCCAGCACTAAGCGAAGGCGGTTGAAACGGAGAGCAGCTCGTGGACAACACGAAAGAAGAGAGGGGTGCGGATGCTCATGTCAGAGAGCCGCACGAGTGGGGAAAACGCACGCACGCAGGCGCGTGAGGTGCGGTTTTGATGTGGTGGTGATTTTTCGCAATTGCGGCTGTGGCCACGACGTTGGTGATTGTCCAACGCCAGCCACCCCACAGGCGACTCTCACAGCCGCTGGCGTGCCCCCTCCTCCTCGTCTATCCTCTCCCGCCTTTGCCCTCCCGCTCTGTCCCTGCTCGCCGTCTTCGCGTGTCTCTCTTGGTGTGTGTGTGTGTGGGGGGGGGGGGGAGGATGCTCACCCTTGCTGCCGTTGTGATGTGTTTCGCACTCACAGTCTTCATCCGTCTAACCCCACCGGCCCACCGACCGACCCCCTCACCCCTTTATGTGCCCGCCTGTGCGCCGTTGCCTTTGCCGTCCCCCCTCCCTGTCTCTCTCACACACGACTTGACGTCCTCTCCCCACCACCACCCGGGCGCTCCCTTCTTTTCTCGATAACTGTCTTGCTGACTAACAAACGGAAACACAAGCACGACGGGGTGTTGAGCAGTGGATGGGTGCGCACCCCTCCTCCTCTTCCTTCTCCACCGTCCTGACGGTTTTGAACCGACTGCTTCGCTAAGAATGACGTCCTCTGCAGCGGGGTGGTTAGAATGACGTTGGGCCGCCGGTGCTCTCTCCCTCTGCGCCAGCATAGCTGCCCCTTCCCCAACCCCACCAAGCTCACGCGCCAGCCCCACCCCCAAGCACCCTCCCCTCTCCACCGTCCTCTGGCCCTCCCGCTTTTCGTTCGTCCCAAGCACACACGCACACGCACACGTGCTTCAGCACAGCAACGGCATTGCTGCACACCACACAAGCCTCGGACCTTTACAAAGGCATCATCGAGCGCTTGAGCCTATCGATCACTATTCGCCCTCCCTCCCTTGTTCCACACTCGACGTCCTACGTTGCCATGCTTCGTCGTGTCCCCACTCTGTGTGCGCTGCGTCAACGCGCGGGCGTCACGGCCATGGCCGTCGTCGGCGGTCTCTCTGCCAGCACGGGCTCGTTTGCCTGCCAGGCATCCCCTCTGCAGCAGGTACGCTGGGCCTCCTCGGATGCAGTGGCACCCACAAGCAACAACGCGCAGCGCAACAACAGTAGAAATAGCAGTATGCAGAGTCAGCGAGGGCGGCGCGACGCGATGCCGCCGGCCTTCGACATTGTGCACTGGAACGACGAGGACATCGCTGCAGGCCACCTGCTGCGCGTGGTGCACCGCGACGGCTTCATCGTTCTGGACTACCACCGGCAGCGTTGTGCCACCGCCGAACTTCGTGAGGATGGCAGTCGGGCGGCGAACCCGAACCGCGCCGAGAGGGTGGTGACAGTGACTCTGCCGCCCGTGTACGTTGCGCGCTTCCTCGGGGTGCTGGAGGGGCGCATGAGCAAGCTGGAGGTGCAGTCGCGCTTCACGAACGCCTCGTTTTCGCCGAATGCAGCGAAGGGAAAGCACCACTACACTCTGCGCTGCACGTCCATGAAGCCGACCACTGGCCAGATCCAGACGGTGGACGGCGCCGACGTGCATGAGGAGACGGTGGAGTGGACAGTGGAGTTCGACGCGGCAGAGTCGCTGATGCTGCACCGCTTCCTCACGCAGGCCCTTCATTATAACACTGGTTTTTCCCGCAAAGTGTAGAGGAGCGAAGAGGAACGCGAATGCGAAGTGGCGGTGGCAAGAGGTGCCAGATTCTAGCGGTGGCACTGGAAGGAACCAAATAACAGTGCTGTCGTCGTTGGTTCTGTACGTATCCATGAGTGCGTACGTGCGTAGTTGCAGCGAAGGTTTTCATGGATGAGGCTTTGTGCGAAGGGGCGCGTCTCTTCTATTTTGTGTAAAAGTGTGGTCTATTAAACGGGCGTCGTGCTGTGCTGCTTCCCTCCCCATCTCCCGCGTGTGTGTCTGCCAGCGAGCGAGTGCGCGGCCCCCACCAAACTCACCACCACCAACAACCTCCTCTCCCCCCATCTGAGAGGGCAGCGTGCTCCTGAGTATACGCAAGTCAACATGAGCGCGATGTTCCACATCGGTGCACGCGGATGCATGCAGCAGACAAGAACGCGGCGGTTGCACACAAAGCATAGCAAAACAACAGACAACTTTCCATGAATCATGCCATCGGGGGCCTTTGTATGCCCACCAACGCACTTCGCGCACCCAACTCCGCTTCCCCTTCTCGTGTAGAGGAGGGTGGGGGAGGAGGGGGGGGGGGCGACGGCGCGAGAACGCAGGCGCCCCTCCCACCCACCCACCCTTCCCTGTCGTTCGCCCCCTCAGTCTGGCGTTCGCTCCCTTCCTGTTTCCCGCTCATTATTCACGTGAGCAATTATGTGCATGGTCCGTCTCAGAGAGGCACTCCACGCTCGCACGGATACCCCACCGAGGCGTATGGGCGACGCCCCCCCCCTGTGACCCTCTTGTTGCGTGCACCTCTTCCCCGCCTCCATTTCGGCCTCTCCCTCGTCTCTCACCCGCATCCACCGGCACGTGGCGACTTTGTGGCGCTGCCCTCACGGCCCGCACGTCACCTGCCCCTCCTCCTGCCCACACCGGCAGCTGCCACGAGCACTCTTGCCGCTGTACCAAACTGCCCCTCCGGTACCACCCCTCCCCTCCAGCCTTCTTACAGCTACCACATCAGCATCGTGCTGTCCACCTCCCTCAGCGTCAACGCCGATGTTTCTCTTCCGCCACAGTGCCGAGCCGATGGAAGCGGAAGAGGAGCGCCATGAACGGGTCGACAGCACGACGGAGCCCCACAATGCGGCCACCGCTGCGGCTCGAAAGCGCAGGACGTCCGCGGATGTGGCTAACGGCGAGGTCTCGCGCGAGGCGTCTGGCGTTGCGGAGTCGTTTGACGAAACTGGAGGTGCACCGCACACCCCGCGCGAGGGTACCGCGCCTCCGCCCGATGTGCATGATATGCTGGAGCACCAGCGTCCGCGTGACGAAGACGACGCCGAGGCGGATATGGCCGCTGCCGCACTGGCTGCATCGGCCCCGGCTCCATTCCACGGTGTCCCGACACTACCGATGCCGCGCACTTGCGACGAGAACCCTCAAGCTGAAGCGGACGGAAACAGCACGCAGCGCCATCGCAGCTACTCGCACACATCACGTTTTGCGGCGCCGTCGCCACGCTCGACCAGCGGCATCAGCCGTGGCCGCTCCTACTCGCTGAGCGGCCTCAGCGCCGCCGAACTGGCGGATGTGCACGAGCAGCAGTACCGTCGCTGCACCTCTATCGTCAAGTCCGCGCGCTGCATCTCGGCACGCCGAGCCAGCTCTGTGAACGGGGTCGTCGGCGTCATCGATGACCTCTACACGTTGGCCAGCCGCCGCAGCAGCGCCATGACGGAGGCTGAGCGCGTCGCAGTGGAGCGGATGATAGAGAACGAGTACCGCCGGCAGGAGGCGGCAGAGCGCTCGGCGCAGTTCGCGCTCGCGCGCGAGTCCATCATCGTCAACGAGGAGCTTGCTCGTGAGAAGGCCACGTATGTGCGGCGCATGCATTTGAATGAGGAGCTGCACGCGCGTTTGGCGAAGAGCAGCCGCACCCGCCAGGAACGCATGACCGCTGCGGCGCAGCGTCGGCAGGAGATTGAGCAAGAGCGGCTGCGTGTGCTCTACGGTTCGATGATGGAGAAGGACACTCGCTACCACTTCCGCAATCCGTACGAGATGATGGCTGCGCAGCGTCGCTACAGTATTGAGATGCGTAGCCCTGCCGCGATCGCGCCGCAGCGGCGCGCCTCCTCGCCGTCCACGAGGGCAAGCGGGAACGCTCAGATGAGCCCCCGCTCGGCGGAGGGGGTTGCGAACTGTACCACGGAGGACCGCTGCACCTCGTCTCCCGCCACGAGGCGGCGTAGCAGCACCCCGAGTATCGCCAAGTCCAAGCCGCGACAGTGCCTGCCACTCGATGCCTGGAAGAAGCCGGTGCCGCCGCGTAAGGACTCGTGCCGGAGCGACATCTCTGCTGAGCACCGCTGCCGATCTCCGACTGACTGGCGGGCCACTGCGGTGTTAGAACACCCACGCCAGTGGCACTAAAAGGGCAAGCGCACACGCGGCGTTCTTCCCCTTCGCGATGCCGTTCACCGCGGCGCTGCTATAACGTTTCCGTGATGCGCGCCGCGCTCGTCTTCCGGCGTCGCCTCCACGTTGCATTGTACTGCGCCGTGGACGACGCTGATTGTAGTTTGCCGCTACGGTTAAGCGACAGGTAGTGAAGGTGGCGCATGTGTGTGTGTGTGGGGGGGGGGGGGGGCTCCGCTCACCCTATGAAGACGAATGGATGCGTCTTTATGAGCAAAAGCTTCCTCCCACGCCCCCACGCGCCCACCTCTCCACCCCCGAGGCACATAGCTGATCACGTCTGTGTTTGAGTGTATGCGAGTGGGCGCGTGCGCTCGGGGTGTCGGGCTGCTTCTGTTTCGTTTGGTGCTTCTTCGCTGTACTCCTCCTTTAGAGTGTTCCCCTCAAGCGGTGGTAGCGCGTCTGTCTTTCGACGCGTACGGGTCGTGTGAGTTCGAGGCGTGTGGGGCGTGCCGGTCTTTCTCATCTTCGCCCTTCCTTTGTAACGCTCTCGTGTGTTTTCATTCGCCTCCTCTGTATGGCGGGGAGGCGACGTCGCTGTCCCCTCTCCCCGCCCCGCCCCGCCCCCCCCCCTCTCGTCTCTCTTACGGTTCGTTCTCACGCGTGTTGACGGATTCTCATACGTGCGTGTCCGCATGGGGCTGTGTATGTGGGGGTGTGTGTATGTATGTGTGATGCGCACGCACGTCGGATGCTGCCACCACTATTCCCTTGTTTTCGCTGGCGGACAAGCCAGTCAATCATACACGCATGCACCGACACATCCGTTGGCATGTGCTTGGATGAAGGGCGTGTGAGGGACGTCGTTGCGCTGCCCCTGTTGCGTGCTGAACATTTTCTTTCGCTCTTACTTGACTTCTTTTTTCTCTGATGACGGGAGGGGGGGGACGCACACCTCTCAGCGCGTGGTGTCTCAGGACCCCGTGCAACCCCCTCCCCCAATCTCTCTGTTAGGGAAGCCAAGCAGCCCTCTTCTATCCGTGCCAATGCAGAACCCACCTGTGGCGGCGACAGGGTCCGGCCGCGGGATGGCGGTGCGTCGGGGCGACCGACGGCAGCGAACACGTGTGTGCCATCCATACGATGGGCAACACGTGTCAGGGCGACTCGAGCGTATGCCTCGCCGGGCCCTCGCACAGCCCACTGATGTGTGGGGAGGAGCCTGCGTGTGCTGCCCCGAGGGAGAGGAGGAGGGGGGATGCACCAGGGGTGGCGACCGGCATGGTGTGGGGAGCGGCTGTGTGGGGTGGGGGAGGAGAGCTTGAGGCAGAGACGGTGCACAGGTCGCTGAGTCGGGGCACTTGCTGTAACACACGTGTGTGCCTGCGGTTTGCTTCGCACCACGCGGATGGGGCCTGGTGGCAGGGCCGTGGAAGGATGGGTGGGTGAGGGGGGGTGTGCGGAGTGGCGTTAGACTCATACTCGAGGACTGAGAAATGAAGGCAGTGGCAGACGGCATACACGCCTCCCTCCCTCTTCTCTTCCGCTCATCCCGGCTGCTGCGCGTCCGTCTCGCTCGCCGCTGTGGATGGGAAAGGGCGTCCTCCTTGTTTTGCTTTCTTCGTTCGCCTCCCGCCTCTCTCTGTCTCACACACACACACACACACGCACGATCAACGAAATGATGACGTGGGCCGTTCGGTGGCGATGGTCGTGCAGTGTGAGAGTGAGACCGGGAGGTAGTGGGGCGACCGACGGGGTGATCTGCCATAGACCGCTTTGCTTCTGCCTGCTACCGCCGATCCTCCTGCTCCCCCCCCCCAACACACACACACACACACACCTCTCTTTCTCCGTTTTCCCATGTCTCTTGTGGACCTTGTTTTCCTCCTTCATTGTGTGTGTGTGTGTGTGCGTGTGTGTGTCGCATCTGTATCTCCTCCATGGTTTCCTTCATTCTTCTTCACCTCCCTTTCCATCAACTGCGCTTCTATGCTGCTGTTGCTGTCGCTTCCCTTTCCCTGGAAACGTGCGGGGAGGAGGGGAAAGGGAGGGACGTTGTTGTTACTGATGCTGCTCGGTGCGGAGTAGCGTTTTATGTGTGCCTGCTGTGCGTCGTGTTCTTGGTAACTTCCCTTCTCTCTTCTCTTGCCACTCCGGTAGCTGGGTTGGGTGCGTGTTGGAGTGTCAGCACGTCTGACATGTGCGGTAAAGGGCAGCTTGCCATGTCGACGCAACAAGCACGGCACACACACGCACGCGTCATCGCACGCGGAATCGTTTTACAGTTGTTGCTGTTCCCGCCAACCACCACCCTCCCCTCTCTCCTCCTCCTTTTTCATCATCCATTCCTCTCATCCGTTCATCCATTCGACCGACGCACCCTGGCAACAACTCGTCGCGACTTTATAACGTCGAATCGAAGGAAGAAGTACACACGAACACGCGCACGCCAATACACACTACAGATGCGCACGGTGGAGTGATGCAAGTCGCCGAAAACACCACCACATCAGCGTATCCTAATGGCAGCCCTCAGCGAAATGTCCATTCGAAGGAAAGGGAGTGGACAGCGGGGGAGGGGAAGGGGCATGAAGCGAAGATCAGTGTGACCGGTGTTGTCGTTGATGCAGTGAGGATGCACATGTACACACATCAGTGCACCTCCCGCCGTGCAGTCGCTTTTGGGCGCTCTCCACATACGCACATGTACACGCGTGTGCGGGGAGGGCGGATCTGTTGGCTTGTCGGACTCCTCCTTTCCTTTGCCCTCTCCTTTCCTCTCCTCTATCCTCCACTATTAGCCACCACAGCACCCGCTCAGACTCTACGTGACACCCACCAACACACGCGGATACGCAAAGAACTGCCTCCTCCTCCTCCTCCTCCTCCTCCCCGACCTACTCGATCAGCCCCTCTCGTGCGCGCATATCGATAACTTCATCGACGCACACACACACACGCATTCGCACGGAAATGAAGGGTGTTGGTGCCACTAGTGGCAACTGTGACGGTAGCAGTGCAAACCCCGCCACGGCGCAGCGTGAGTCCTCGCCCATGGCAACAATGCCGACTAACACGGCAATGGCAACGGCGCCAGGCAAGGGCGGGAGGGCTGCTGTCCACACCCGTAGCCCGTCTGGTAGCCCGTTGCCAAACATCGAGCTTGACGAAGCCACTATCGCCCTCATCAAGGAGAACGAGCAGATGCTCCAGACCATCACGACACTGCAGCACGAACTCGACAAGCAGCAGGTGCGCCTCAGCAATGCCGAGGCGGCGCGGGCAAGTCTCGCCGACGAGGTCTCCGAGCTGCGTAGTCAGCTGGGTCTGGCGACGAGCGAGGCAACCACATCGACAGGAAAGGTGCTCAACTACAAGACGGCGTTCACCGACCTGCAGCACGCGTTTGATCAGCTCAAGAGGGACTCTGACGCCACTAAGGAGAAGCTCGAGGAGGCCACGAAGCGTGAGAGGGTGCTTATGCAGAGCGCCTCCAACACGGCGCGGCAGCAAACCCAGATGAAAGAGTCCTTAGACTTGGTGACACTCGCCTTGAGGATGCCCAACTCCTTCCTCGTCTCCATTCAGCGCATCATGGAGAAGTTAAACGATCCGGCACTGCGCCCGGCAGATCGGAAGCGCAAGCTGAAGGACGACATTGACCGACTTCAGGCGCAGGTGGCAGCGTACGAGCCGGAGAGGTCGTCATCGGTGGTGGTGTCGGCAGATGGCACGCCGAGCGTGGACATCCCTATCCGGCAGTGCGTGTACACCTTCTTGTCTGTGATCATGACGCTGCTGAAGAACGAAGTAGACAAGTAGACGGGCATGGCGCACTCGTAAAAGGGTGGAGTACACACATGCCGAGGTGAGGCGTGAGCATGGGCGCAGCTGACAACCTGCTTCGTCTCCATTCCCCCAACCTCCTCTCCACAGACCACACGCAGCTCGTCTCCCGCTCGCCTCACTGCGACAGAACGTTCAGCTGTTGCTTGCGAAGAACATTCATGAAGCCGCCACCGCGCAGCCGCGCCCCCCCCTCCTCCCTACCTTCGCACTCTCTCCCGTTCTGGTCTCCACAGCTTCTCCTTCACTGGAAAGGAGGGGTTGGACGCGCACCCACTGACACGCACGGCTTCCGCCATCGCCGTGAACAGCTGACTCGTTAGCCTCTACGTATGCATGCGTGTGTAGAGGCATACGTAGAGAGATATACAACAACAGATTAGATCTCTCTCTCTTGAACCAACGCTCGGTTGCTTTCCCGCCCCTCCCCCGCCCTTCTTGTACTTCTTCATCGCATCGGTATCGTTGTGTGCACGGGGGTACGTGTGTGTGTGTATGTGTGTGTGTGTGTGTGGAGGAGGAGTGTTCTCCCGGTGTGCATGCGCCACCATCACTCTTTCCACCACCACCACCAACGCCGCACCTCCTTTTCGTGTGCTCGTGGCGTTGTGTTCTCTGTTTCGCTCGTGTTTGCACGTTCATGGCCAACTCAAGCGGGATGAAAGGGAAGTAGCGGTTGGCAGTGGTTCTTTAGATGCCATCGCCTTGTCACCTGCCTTGATTTCCCACCGCCCCGCTTCTTCCCCTCCCTTCTCTTTCGCCTCTCCCCGTTGCGCTGCGTGGACGAGATCACGCGCTGGTTTTGTGTGCCGCACAACCGTGCGGAGAACAACATGCAACGACCTCTATACGCATTGCGTCGGTGTACGTGGCGGCGGCGACGCTGCAAGTCCCATCCATCCCCACTCGTCGCAGCTCGCGCCTACGCTCCTTCATCCCGTCGCCCACCGATCCATGAAGGTGATGCTGCGCCCCTCCCTGTCGTCATTTCTTGTGTGTGTGTGGGTCACCTCCTCCCCTCTTATCGCCCCCCCCTCCCTCCTCCTCTCTCCCCCTCGACTCCGCGCACGCGAACACACGTGGGCGTGCGTGCGTGTGTGTCTGTGTGTGCCCCTGCCGGCCGATGTGCGCACAGATTCCCCGGCCTGTTGTTATTCGTTTCTCCATTTGTGTGCGTGGGCCCGTTACGACTTCTCCGCCGTACGTAGCAGGAGTACCTTCTCTTGCACGCGCACACACACACACACACACACTTCAACACCACCACACTCTCTCGAGTCATCGCCATGGCCGAGGAGGATATTGCGGACTTCACCCTCGATGACGAGAAGGTCATCGACACAGACCAGGGGCTCGCCAAGCAGGACTTCAGCAAGATCGACCTCGATGAGCTCAACGTCGACACCTTCGAGGTCATGTCGCGCCAGGCCACCATCAATGTCGGCACCATCGGTCACGTCGCCCACGGTAAGTCCACCGTGGTCAAGGCGCTCAGCGGTGTCAAGACGCAAAAGTTCCACCGCGAGGCTGTCATGAACATCACCATCCACCTCGGCTACGCCAACGCCAAGGTGTACCAGTGTGAGACCTGCCCGCGCCCCACCTGCTACCAGACCTACCCGTCCTCGCAGCCGGACAGCACGCCGTGCCCAAACTGCGGGGAGACCATGACGCTGAAGCGTCACTTCTCCTTTGTCGACTGCCCCGGCCACGACGTGCTGATGGCAACCATGCTGAACGGCGCCGCCATCATGGACGCCGCGCTGCTGCTCATCGCCGCCAACGAGTCGTTCCCACAGCCGCAGACGCTGGAGCACCTCGCCGCGGCGGAGATGATCGGTGTCTTGTCGCTCATCGTGCTGCAGAACAAGGTGGATCTGGTTAGCAAGGAGCGCGCGGCGGCGCAGTACAGCATTATTCACCACTACCTCGCCACCAAGACAGCGTACGCCAAGGCACCGGTGATTCCCATTTGCGCACAGCAGCACGCGAACATCAGCTTCTTGCTGGACTACCTCGTGCACATCCCTCTCCCACGGCGGCAGCTGCACCACGCGCAGTACATGAACGTGCTACGTTCCTTCGATGTGTCACTGCCTGGCCCGGCTGGCGACGGTGCGAAGGCGCTCAAGGGCGGTGTCATCGGTGGCACTGTCGCGGCCGGTGTCTTGTGCGTCGGAGACGAAATTGAAATCATCCCTGGGCTGCTGGTGCTCCGGCGGCGCGACGGTGTACTGCCGAGGCGGGCGGATGTCTTGTCGGGTCGAGAGTTGGCCTACGTCGCCTCCCCACCGCCTGGCGAGCTGTACGCCGTCCCACTGCGCACCACCGTTGTGCGACTCCAGGCGGAGAAGAACGAGTTGCAGTTCGCCGTGCCAGGCGGCCTCATCGCGATTGGCACGACGCTCGACCCATCCCTGACGCGGCAAAACAAGTTGCGAGGGCATGTGGTGCGAGTGGTGAGTCGCGGTCCCGTGTGGCGGTCGCGTCGAATGGGGTGCAGGCCACGGAGGTGCGACAGTCCACCAGCGGTGGCAGAAGCTGCCTCCGCGTCAACGACGCCGGTGACCACCACCACAAGCGACGCAACGTGGACGCCATCCGGCGCCGTCCTCCCCTGCCCGTCCCCTGCTCCGGCTGCAGCCGCGGTGGAGTGTCACACAGGCATGCAGGTGTACCAAGAGGTCGTCATTCAGTTCTTCCTCCTGCGCGAGATTATCGGCCTCGCCGCACCGCGTCCTGGACGCACCACGTCACACCGCGACAAGGATCGTGGCTTCAACGGCGGTGCCAACTCATATCGGGTCCATCCAGACCGTGTGGTTTCCTCTCTGCACCGCCGCGTCGCGCCGCTGCGAGAGGAGGAGAGCATCATCCTGAGCGTGGGGACGCTGACGACGGCAGCGACGGTGCTACGGACGTCACAGCATGCTGGGCGGGCCATCTGCCGGCTGGAGAGCCCCCTCTCCGCCGATCCTCCACACCAGCGCATTGTGCTAGCCCGGTACGTGGATCGCAAGGTTCGCGTGATTGGGTGGGGCACGATACTCAAAGGCGTGCCCGTGAAGTTCCTGCCGGAGGACCGGCAGTGACGGTGCCATTGGAGGATGGCGCACGCGGAGAGACGTCGTGTGGGATGCTGACGGCAAGCTCTGTGTTCGGGCCGCTGCCGCCGCCGCGGCAGGAAGAAGACGAGGAATGGGGGGAGGTCGACGCTGCGGCGGCAACGTGGCAAATCGCGCGTGCAGAGTCGCAGAAGGGATAGTACCCGTTGTATGCCTCTGTGTCGATGACCTGCTGCGCGATGGTCCACTGACTGCTCCACGGTGCTCGCTTTCTCCCGTCTTATACCTCCGCATCCCTCTTATTCGAACGCTCCTCTCACCATAACGACGACGACGCACGATGGGCAAGAGAAACACTCTCGACGACACTCGCTTGCTCCGCACAGCTCTGTCCTGCGCAGCCGCACACGCATATGCGATCTGACTGTGCGGGCTTGCGTCTGTTTCCATCCCATCTGTTTCTCTGTGTCGTGGCCCCGCTTCTTCCCCTCCCTTCTCTTTCGCCTCTCCCCGTTGCGCTGCGTGGACGAGATCACGCGCTGGTTTTGTGTGCCGCACAACCGTGCGGAGAACAACATGCAACGACCTCTATACGCATTGCGTCGGTGTACGTGGCGGCGGCGACGCTGCAAGTCCCATCCATCCCCACTCGTCGCAGCTCGCGCCTACGCTCCTTCATCCCGTCGCCCACCGATCCATGAAGGTGATGCTGCGCCCCTCCCTGTCGTCATTTCTTGTGTGTGTGTGGGTCACCTCCTCCCCTCTTATCGCCCCCCCCCTCCCTCCTCCTCTCTCCCCCTCGACTCCGCGCACGCGAACACACGTGGGCGTGCGTGCGTGTGTGTCTGTGTATGCCCCTGCCGGCCGATGTGCGCACAGATTCCCCGGCCTGTTGTTATTCGTTTCTCCATTTGTGTGCGTGGGCCCGTTACGACTTCTCCGCCGTACGTAGCAGGAGTACCTTCTCTTGCACGCGCACACACACACACACACACACTTCAACACCACCACACTCTCTCGAGTCATCGCCATGGCCGAGGAGGATATTGCGGACTTCACCCTCGATGACGAGAAGGTCATCGACACAGACCAGGGGCTCGCCAAGCAGGACTTCAGCAAGATCGACCTCGATGAGCTCAACGTCGACACCTTCGAGGTCATGTCGCGCCAGGCCACCATCAATGTCGGCACCATCGGTCACGTCGCCCACGGTAAGTCCACCGTGGTCAAGGCGCTCAGCGGTGTCAAGACGCAAAAGTTCCACCGCGAGGCTGTCATGAACATCACCATCCACCTCGGCTACGCCAACGCCAAGGTGTACCAGTGTGAGACCTGCCCGCGCCCCACCTGCTACCAGACCTACCCGTCCTCGCAGCCGGACAGCACGCCGTGCCCAAACTGCGGGGAGACCATGACGCTGAAGCGTCACTTCTCCTTTGTCGACTGCCCCGGCCACGACGTGCTGATGGCAACCATGCTGAACGGCGCCGCCATCATGGACGCCGCGCTGCTGCTCATCGCCGCCAACGAGTCGTTCCCACAGCCGCAGACGCTGGAGCACCTAAAGGCTGTCGAGATCATGAAGCTGCGCCACCTCGTGGTCCTGCAGAACAAGATCGACCTTGTCGGTGAGGTGAAGGCACACGACCAGTACCGCCATGTGCGCGCCTACCTCGACAACATCGCCTTGAATGTGCCGATTGTGCCGATCTCGGCGCAGCTGAAGCGCAACGTGGACTACCTCCTAGAGTACCTCCTCCACATCCCGATGCCGGTGCGCCAACTGAAGGCGCCAGTACGCATGACGGTCGTGCGCTCGTTTGACATTAACAAGCCAGGTGAGGGCGACATTGAGAGTCTGAAGGGTGGGGTGGCTGGTGGCACAGTCACGCAGGGTGTCATCAAGGTGGGGCAGGTGGTGGAGATCCGCCCCGGCCTGGTGCGCTCACGCAGCTCCAACGAGCAGGGCAGCCGCTTCACCTACAGCCCGCTGAAAACGCGCACGGTTACTCTCAAGGCGGAGAATAACGTACTGCAGTACGCCATTCCTGGCGGCCTCATCGCCGTCGGCACGACCCTCGACCCGACCCTGACGCGTCAAGACAAGATGGTGGGCAACATGCTGGGAGAGGAGGGCACGCTGCCGGAGGTCTACTGCGAGATTGAGGTGCAGTACTATCTGTTCTCGGAGATGGTTGGTGCCAAGTCGAAGGATGGCAAGTCCACAGCGAAGCGCGTGCAGAAGCTGAACGTTCTGGAGTCCCTGCAGATCAACGTAGGCACCCTCACGGCTGGTGCAACGGTGCTTAATATCACGCAGGACCCCGAGATCGCGAAGCTGGAGCTGGTGACGCCGGTGTGCTGCTCCACGGGTGAGCAGGTGGCGATCTCGCGTATGGTGGACAAGACCTTCCGTCTGATCGGCTGGGGCACGATCCGGCGTGGTGTGCCCATGAAGCAGAGCAGCTAAGAAGTTTGCACCTAACGCTGTACGCACTGGGGAGAAGAGGGCAGTGGAACTGCGCCCCCGGTTTCTGTTTTCGGCGCTCGGGGTCGTACAGGGCGGGCGATGCGGCGACGCGGTGGGGTGGGGGTGGGGGGAGGCAGTTGAAAAGGAGCTGATGCCACGTGCCGTATGGCATGGCGGCAGGAGAGCCGACGAAACACGACAACGTACTATCTATCTATATATACATATATATATATATATATGTATACATCAACGAAGCCATTGAGATGGGGCAGCAGGGCGGGAAAAAGGAAGAGGGGCATACATCGGCGCACATACACACAGAGACGCACAAGCACGCATACCCCATGCTCCCGAGCTGAGCGTAAGCAAGGGCCTGCGGTGTGTATGATGTGTGTGTGTGTGTGTGTATCTCCCATGCCTTCCACATCACAGCCACCCATGCCGCCGCTACCACAGGTTTGACTTCTTGATTAGGAGAAAAAAGTAAAAGGGAACAAAGGAAGGAAGGAAAAATGAAGTGCGCTGCTGAACTAATCAAGTCGGCGTGCATTGTTGTCTTTGCACGTGTGTCTGTGTCTGAGTATGTGTATGTGTGTGTATGTGTATGTGGGTGGGTGGGTGTGGGTGTGTGCGTGTGTATGTGTCGATGATGGGTCGCTGAAGCAGCTGCGGTGCGTAAGGCGTGTGTTGTTGTTTGGCTCCATGTTTTCTGAGGTGCATACGAAGAGGGGCAGCGATGCGGCGGAGCTGCGGGCTGTGCTGAGGGGTGGAGGATGCAGCACTGGTACATCTAACACCTGCCCATGCATGTACGGAGAAACAGAGTATAATGACGAGGGGCGGCGTGGATGGAAGACGGCGCGGCACGCAAGCGTGCGTGCAATACGTCTCTGACGCCTCCCCTCCTCCTCTCGAAGCGCTTCTTACCTGTGTGCTGCGTCTGTGTGCTGGCGCTCTCGACCCCGCCCCTTAACGTGTGTGTGTGTGTGTGATGGCTATTGGGCACTCATTCTAAGCAGAAGTGCAGAGGCTAATCAAGTTCTAACAAGTGATGTCTTCAAGTACACAAGTGAGAGAACGAAAGGTAAAGTGAGGAAGCTAGTGAAGGGAGGAAGAGGCGCTTGCACGCACGTGCATGTGTGTGTGTGTGTGCTTCCAGCGCAGCACACACACAGACAGACACGTGGGTCACAACCTGTTGTCAGGCACAGCGCGCGCGTGCACGCATGGGTGTACAACATTATGAGCCATTTTACTCGCTCTTCCGTACTTCCTCCCCCTTCCCTCGTGAACCGTAACCTCTCCTTGATCTTTCTTACACCTCTAGTGCCCTTTTATAGACGCACGCGCGCGTGACAGAGGGTCGACAGCTTCAGTGCCCAGCCAGGGCACCTCACACATACCCTCCTCGTAGTTTCATCATCTCTGCTCTTCCTTTTGCGGAGCACTGTAACCAACGAGGAGCACGGCGAACACAGGCAGTGCACACACCGGCATGACGCACACGCGCAATTTAAGAGTACATTATCTTACATAACCTTCATTTCTCTCTCTCTCTCTCTGTGTGTGGTGGTCTTTGGCAGCTCTAACCGCACTGTTAGTCGCACCGATTAGCCATGTTTTCTTCGTACATACTCTACGACACGGTGGCCATCGAGGCCGTCTACTTCCCCCGCCACTGCACAAACGAGTGCGCTGGTAGTGGTGGTGCAGCCGCGATGACCACCACTTGTGGCCCCTCGTCCGCTGCGACGGCGACCGCCGCGGTCAGCAGCGACGGTGACAACGAATGCTACTCGCTCACCTTGCGCGACATCCTGCTGCACCGCCTCACAGAGCGTTACGTTGGCCGCGTCATCCCATCTCGGGGTCTCTGCGTGGCCATCACGGAAGTGATGGAGTACTCGGCCAGCTCCGTGCGCGGCGCGGCAGCATCGGCGTGGCTTACAGTGACCTTTGGTGTGTGCGTGTTCGCGCCGAACCCAGGCACGCGCCTCAAGGCCCGCATCGCTTATCAGACAGCCGTTGGTGTGTACTTGACGATGGATCTGTTTGTGGCCATTCCGTTCCTGGTGCCGGCGGAGATGCTAGTGCCTGGTTCACGCTTCAGCGCCGCACAGGGATTCTGGTACCTCCCGCTGGACACGGAGGACCAAGAGGGCGGCGAACACAGTGCGGAGCTCGACGCAGGCCCAGCGGTGGCAGCGATGGGGCAAGGCAACGGCAAGGACGGCGACGGGTATGGCAGTGACGCATTGGCCTCAAGCGCGCTCTCATCTACGACCGCCGCAGCCGCAGCGCCGTACAACGCCTACATGGTGGGTGCTGAAGTGATTGTGAAGGTGGCGTCGTGCACGGTGCAATCGGAAGAAACTGTATCAGCAGCGGAAGACGCCGACGGCGCCAGTGGCGGGGACGGCGGCGCCATTCCCATTATGGAGCTGCGCGGCAGCTTCGTCGGCGATGCTCTTGGGCCCATGTCATGGTTCGAAAAAGACGATGATGCGTGAGCGGAGAGAGCCAGAAAGTGTCTGTTGGCACTGTGTGTGTGTGTGTGTCCGCGCACCTCCTTCATGCCTTTGTGTCTTTGCGATGGATGAAAAAGTAGGTTGTGGAATGACCTGCTGCGGAGCCCCACCCCCATCCCCGCCACTGTTGCGCGTGCCTTCTTCTTCCGTTCTTCGCGCTCCGTCCGTCTGCCTCTCCTCAGTCCGCATCAGGAGTATGGTGAGGGGCAAGAAAACGCTGAGGTAGCCTCGCTTCCTCTCATGCACACACATACACATACGTTCAGCCGATGGGGCACGGGCAACTGTGCCGATCATCTCGTAGGCGGCAGTGGCGTCACCATGTGACTCTTCCCATCCTTCGTTTCTCTGCCCTTACAGTGGGATAACGTTGGCGCCAAGCCGACGAGTGAGGGGGTGGGAAGAGAATAAGGATGGACTGGCACATTAGACGCTGCAGCAAGGCCTTGCCTCTGCGTTACCTCTCCTTGCAGCTACTGCAGCGCAGGTCACGTAGAACTCCCTTTCCAGTACACATGGACACAGACAAACACACACACACACACACACACACAGGTGTGCGTGTGCATGCGTGCGCTTGCGCATCTTTCTCCCTCGTGCATGCACAGACACACAAGCAGCATCCCCGCAACACTACCCATCCTCTCTCCCCCAACCGCCCCCAATCCTCCTCCTCCAGTGCACGCCATTCACGTCTACAACCTATACAAGCGCATAGCAATCCCCAATCTCTCTCTGTCTTGTTGCTGTTGGCTCTGTGTCTTATCGATTTCGATTTCTTTGGTTTCGTTCGCTATTGTGTGTTCGGTTGTGTGTCTGTCTGTGCGTGCACGCTCGTGGCATCCTTCCCCGATCAGGGCGCGTTCAGGTGCTCCCTCATCAGCGCTGTGTCTCTACCACTGCCGCTGCGCGTGCAAGGCACGGCACGCAGACGTGATCGCGAGCGCACACCCCACACATATATATACATACATATATATATATATATATATATACCTTTATAATCTGCGTTTTTTCGTGTGTGGGGGGGTGTCTGTGTGTGTGTGTATGTGTGTGTGTGCGTACCTCAGCAGCGGCGCCGGCAAAAGATAACACGGGGAAGCAACGCTCCCACCCCCACCCCAAAAGAGAAAAAGTGAGGCGGCAGGAGGGAGGAAGACGCAAAGACGCGGTGTGCATGTCCCTTGGTGTTGCGACGGAGCCCCGAAGAGAAGAACCGAGCACAGAAATCTAAAAATGGACGTTAGAGCCCCCAACATCATCGTGAACCCGGAGAAGTTCGAGTTGGTGCTGCATGCCAACGAGGACTGCACCTTCGAGCTCACGAACGTCGGGTATGAGGCAATCATCTACCGCGTCCGCACCACCGCGCCACTGCGGTACTACCTCAAGCACTCGAAGGGCGTTGTGAAGGGAAACTCGTCGGCGAAGATCACGATCTTTCTGAATCAAAAGACCTTTGCGGAGGGGCTGCCAGTAGGCGCGCGCTACACCAAGGACACCTTCCGCGTGGAGTGTGCCGTGCTGGAGGAGCAGGACGTCATTGAGGCGCACGGGGCCAACTTGGCGAGCTTGATTCAGAAGAAGAAAGACGCTAATGCCTCGTCGGTGGTCCAGAAGTACATCTTGTGCCGCGTGCTCCTCGACGCCGGTGATAGCAAGGACGGAGCCGCCGGCAAGGCGGCTGGCAAGGCGGCCGGCGGCGGTGGCGTTGCTGCAGGCGGCGATGCGGTTTTTCGTGGTAGGGACGCCGCTGGTGAGAAGAGCTCGTCTGGCCGAAAGAGTATGACGGCAGAGCAGATGGAGCAGAACACGCTCAACGAGAAGCGCCGCCGGAATGTTAGCGGCGGCCAGCTGGCCGTGCGCGGCAATCGTATGCAGGTTCTTCGCATAGTGATCGCCGCGGTCGTCGTCGTCGTCTTCGCAATGTGGGTGATGCGCGGTGGCGACGGCGATGATGTGGAGGAGATTGCGGAATAGATGTCGTCTGTCGGCGATTGCGGAACGACAGCAACTATGGCAACGTTGACTGTGGAAGGAAGTGGCACGCAGGTGCAATGATGGTCGCCTCTCTCTCTCTCTCTCTCTCTGTTCCTCTGCGGTCATTGTCTCCTCCCGTGCCGTCCGCCCCGCACCCTTCCTCTCTCTGCATCCCCTTCCCCCCTCCCAATCCGACTCCGGGAGCGGATCGAGAAGCAGCGAGCGGCGCAGCTCAAAGGGTGAACAGTAGACATCGTATACCAGTGATCAGTCTCCTCGTCGCCGAGGCGTCTCCGGCCGCGGTCATGCCGCTGGCCATCTCGCTAGCGCTCGCCCTGAATTTTTTTTTTGGCGCAGGCACACACGTGGGCGCACCCCCTCCCTTTCTTCTTCGGTGACAAGCGCGGAGGATGCCGGCAACAGAGTCAGAGTCACGGTACTTCTCAGCGTTTTCGTATCTCTTTGATGGGGCACACACACACACACCTCTCAGCGCGTGGTGTCTCAGGACCCCGTGCAACCCCCTCCCCCAATCTCTCTGTTAGGGAAGCCAAGCAGCCCTCTTCTATCCGTGCCAATGCAGAACCCACCTGTGGCGGCGACAGGGTCCGGCCGCGGGATGGCGGTGCGTCGGGGCGACCGACGGCAGCGAACACGTGTGTGCCATCCATACGATGGGCAACACGTGTCAGGGCGACTCGAGCGTATGCCTCGCCGGGCCCTCGCACAGCCCACTGATGTGTGGGGAGGAGCCTGCGTGTGCTGCCCCGAGGGAGAGGGGGAGGGGGGATGCACCAGGGGTGGCGACCGGCATGGTGTGGGGAGCGGCTGTGTGGGGTGGGGGAGGAGAGCTTGAGGCAGAGACGGTGCACAGGTCGCTGAGTCGGGGCACTTGCTGTAACACACGTGTGTGCCTGCGGTTTGCTTCGCACCACGCGGATGGGGCCTGGTGGCAGGGCCGTGGAAGGATGGGTGGGTGAGGGGGGGTGTGCGGAGTGGCGTTAGACTCATACTCGAGGGCTGAGAAATGAAGGCAGTGGCAGACGAAGAACGTTGTTTTCGGATGGGCGGGGCAGCGCTGTGAGTGCGAGTGAGAGTGCGGATGTGGGTGTGGGTGTGCCTCCCTCCCCTCTTTTTTGGAGGGCATCACGTATATGCTTTTCATTGTTCTTCTCTTGATGGCTTGTGTTTTTTCTGGTTTCTCTAGAAGGTAACGCGCACCCACGCGCACGTCTCTCCTACTTGTTGTGGATGCTCTTCGTGCTCGTGGGTCGTGCGATGTGGCGTGCGGGCGTGTGTGGATCGGCGGCGGCGTGCGGGCGCGGTGATGCAACGCTTGGCCGGGAGAACGAAACGAAAACGGGGAGTAGAGAGAAGCAGGCTTGAAACTGTCGATGCATTCTCGGGGGGCTGCGGTGCATGTCTGCGTGCGCCTGAGGAGGGGGAGTACATGTTCTTTATCTTCGACAGCGACTCGTTTTTTCCTTTCCTTCTTTGGGGGGAAACTCCCATGTTGGGTGACTGAAGACAAAAAAGGGGGGCAACACACAAACACGAACATCCGTGCATGTGCTTGCATGTGCGTGATTGCATGGGGGTGCCGTGGGAGAGAGAGAGAGAGAGAAAAAAAAGAAGCAACGGCTGGGTGGTGCACGCGTATCTTCGATTTCTCTCACACCCGCCTTGTCCACCTCTCACAACTGCGTGTATCACGGTGAGGGCATGCGCTTCGGCTGTATCGCGCGCGTGTGTCGTCACAAGAGCCTTTGGGCCCTTCGCACAAGGTTGGCAATGGCTCCTCCTTGGCTTCTAGCTCTCCCTCTGGCGCACACTCACACACACACACACACACCCAATCACGTGTTCATTCCTATACTCAGTGCCATCTCCAGCAGACCCAGCACATCGTTGAATGAACGGGGAGAACAAAAGGTTGAATAGGCGCGCACCAAAGTAGAGTGAAAATCCTTGAGAAAACCACCTACTCACCGAGGTGGCAAGCAGTAGCAGTCAAGCTGCACGCGCCCACTAAGAAAGGATTACGCTTGCTCTTCGCTATGCCCCTTTCCTCCAGGCACACCTGCTCCTATCACGACTTCCGTCCTCCGCCCACCGCACTCGTCATCGTCATCCTTATCAGCGTTCTCACACGTAGTGACACGACTTTCTCTCTAGGAGCAAGCCCGCCTGCGCATTGAGGCAGTGGCATCACTTTTTCGTTGTTGTCTCCGCCCCTTCCCTCATGCCTCTGTGGTTCTCTCTCCGTGACTTTGCGCGCTTCAAGCTTTCGCACCCGGTAGCTGCTCGAAACCTCACGCCTCCCTCCTTTCCCTCCGTCTCTGACAACGATATACGTTGAACATCCATCACTGCTGTCCCCAGGCCCACCCCATCCCCAACTCCATCACGGCCGCTACGGCTACGCGCATACACATCTCTGCGTTGCATTGCACAGGACGTCATATTCTAATCTTTGTGTCTGCCTGTGTGTCTGTGCGCGCCTCTCTCTCTCTCTCTTCTTCGCCCGATTATTGCTGCTACCTGCTCTTACCGTCTTTGAGGAGGGGAGCGACTCGACATCCATACACGCACATGTATATAGATATATATATATATATATATATATATACGTATCTCTCCGTGTCTTTGTGCGGCGGTGCTGTGTGATGCAGCGGCCGTCACGGTAGAATCCCTCCCCACCCGCACACACACACACACGCACGCGCGTGTTTGTTTCAGTATTTCGTTGCTGTCGTCGTCAGGGGAGGGAGGGCGGACTTTTTTTTCGTTTGTGTATCGCACCGCTGCACCACTCCGCCCGGTGCGCGCGCCTCTAGTGAGGTCCACCGCTTGACAAGATGAAGGACACCACAGGCAACGGCAACAGAGTGGCGCACGCTGCGCCGTCGGCCGCCGGTAGCGCGGCCTCGAGCCCTCGAAAAGGCCAAGTGCGTTATCGCGGCACCTTGCAGGGCCAGCGTGCAGAAACCGACGGCAGGTCATCGGAGGGCGTGGTTGCTGCCACGCCGGCGCGCCGCGGCGCGCCGGCGGTGCAGTCGGCGGCTCTCATGCATATCGAAACAAGCATCAACGCGATGCATCGCCCGCCGCCCGTGGAGGTATCACCGTCGAACCCGAAGGTGTCTGCAGCACGACGGCACGCGCCTTCCGTCGCGGGTGGGCAACATCATCACCGCGGGCAGCGCAAGGGGTTGTCTGTGAGCGGCCAGCCGCAGAGCCGCTGGATGCGCCTGCGCTCCTTCATGTTTGGCCGGGAGGAGTTCGTGGACTTCGACAGCGCATTCGCAAGTCCGACGGACCCGGCAAAGGTCACCGACTCGCAGCGACGCACAGCACGGATGATCGAGCGTCTGCCGCTCCCCAGCTGGGTGAAGCACAACCTCTTCGATGTAGTCGACTTTCTGACACGCAGGCGGGTGCATCTTGTGCTGATTCTCGCAGTGTTCATGTTTGTGATTGCGCCAGAAGGCGTGATGGAGGACGTCGCCGGCTCCTTCACGGTCGATGAGGACGCGCGACCGGGACTCACTTTCTTCAAGAAGTACAACAGGGGCGACACATACTTGCCGCGGCGGCACCCCGTCGTCATTATGCCGGGCTTCATCACCGGCGCGCTTGAGGTGTGGGAAACCTCTCTGCCATGTGCGCGGCAGAAGTCCTTCTTCTCGGGGTTTCGGCAGCGCATGTTTGGACCGCAGATGATCTACCTCATCCTGTCCGACCCGCAGTGCTGGCTGGACATGTTCAGCATGAACAAGAAAACCGGGATGGACCGCAACGACACGAAGGTGCGCGCCGACTCTGGCTTCGCCTCGGTGGACTACTTTGTCCCTGGCTACTGGGTGTGGGCGAAGGTGCTCATCAACCTCGCGGACATCGGTTACGACCCGCAAAGCATGGCGGTCGTGACATACGACTGGCGCCTCTCCCCTGATAAGGCGCACGAGCGCGACGGGTTCTTTTACCAGGTGCGCAACAGCCTGCACTTTCTGTGCCGGAGGAACCGGAAGCGGGCGGTGGTAATCTCGCACAGCTACGGCGCGACCGTCGCTCTGGCCTTCTTCCGGTGGGCAGAGCAGCGCGAGGGCGGCTTTATGGACCGCCACGTTGCCTACTACGTGAACGTAGGCGGCGTTGCAATGGGCGTCGGCAAGGCTGCCTCAGCGCTGCTGCTCGGCGACGCAAGGGACACGCTCAACATTCAGTGGGCGGCCAGGAAAATGTTGGACACCTTTATCAGCCAGGAGGCCCGCTATGGCTTGTCGCGGTCGTGGAGCTGCCTGGTGTCGATGCTGCCGCGTGGTTGCGAGGAGGCGTGGCCGGGGCTCACGGTGCTGCCTAACGGCACCGCTCTCGGCACTCGCGGCACGGCGGAACTAATCCGCGGTGGATGCCAGCGCTCCGGCCACGAGGACTGCGTTCGTCAGATCGACTCCTTCTTGGAGACCATCGACGAGTTGCCCTCACTGCCGCAGGCACCACACACAACGGTGGTGTGCCTGTACGGCGTCGGCTTGCCAGCGGAGGCAGGTTACTATCTCATGTGGAACCCAGACGAGGCGAACACCGAAACCCCGTACGTAGGCAACAGCTCCGTCTTTAACAACAACACTTCACATGGCGTGCGCATGTCGGACGGCGATGATACGGTGCCGCTCATGTCGCTCGCGTACATGTGTCGCGCCGTGAACGGGTGGGGACGCAATGTGGGACGCGTCGTGACGCGGGAGTTCAACCACAGCGTCAGTGGTGCCTCGTCCTTGAAACTACGCGGTGGTAAACTGAGTGCCAAGCATGTCGACATTCTTGGCAACTACGAGATGCTCGAGATAATCTTGAAGATCGCCAGCGGCATCGACGAGGAGGGTGTCGAGAAGCCTGAGACTGACGAGTTCAGCTACACAAACGCGGACACCGGCGAGACCTCTACGCTGCAGCGCCGTGTGCACGACCGCATCTACTCCGACGTGGACTTCATTATCCGCAGCAACCTGCGCAGCTGCCTGCGCAAGAAGAACAAGCCGATCAAACCTATCGAAGGCTACGAGGATGACGACGAATCTGTGTGGAGTGGCACTTCGAAGTCGTCGTGGCAACGACGGTAGGTCGAGCTCTTTCCATGGGCGACCGG
The DNA here is from genome assembly GCF_000002725.2 of Leishmania major strain Friedlin. Taxonomy (NCBI): domain Eukaryota; phylum Euglenozoa; class Kinetoplastea; order Trypanosomatida; family Trypanosomatidae; genus Leishmania; species Leishmania major. The sequence continues at coordinate 425,939 of NC_007250.2, read as the reverse complement.
AAAGGTGGGGATCGAACGGGAAGAGACGCACAGCGAGGGCTGCTCGAGAGAAGGACGTCAGGCATCGGTCATGTCGAATCAGCGAGGCACGCAGACGTTGGCCTCGTCTGGGCGGTGTCCGGAGAGGTGGATTCCGCTTCGCACTTGGAGGGAGGTGGACGCACACATCCCACCGCCTTCTCAACATTATTTTTTTTTTTTGTGGTGCCCCTGATGACGTCTCCCCCTCTGATGGCAAGACAGCACACACACACACACACACACACACCTCAGCGCGTGGTGTCTCAGGACCCCGTGCAACCCCCTCCCCCAATCTCTCTGTTAGGGAAGCCAAGCAGCCCTCTTCTATCCGTGCCAATGCAGAACCCACCTGTGGCGGCGACAGGGTCCGGCCGCGGGATGGCGGTGCGTCCGGGCGACCGACGGCAGCGAACACGTGTGTGCCATCCATACGATGGGCAACACGTGTCAGGGCGACTCGAGCGTATGCCTCGCCGGGCCCTCGCACAGCCCACTGATGTGTGGGGAGGAGCCTGCGTGTGCTGCCCCGAGGGAGAGGGGGAGGGGGGATGCACCAGGGGTGGCGACCGGCATGGTGTGGGGAGCGGCTGTGTGGGGTGGGGGAGGAGAGCTTGAGGCAGAGACGGTGCACAGGTCGCTGAGTCGGGGCACTTGCTGTAACACACGTGTGTGCCTGCGGTTTGCTTCGCACCACGCGGATGGGGCCTGGTGGCAGGGCCGTGGAAGGATGGGTGGGTGAGGGGGGGTGTGCGGAGTGGCGTTAGACTCATACTCGAGGGCTGAGAAATGAAGGCAGTGGCAGACGGCATACACGCCTCCCTCCCTCTTCTCCTTGCAGAAGTGCTTTTCGTGCCCTCATGTGGGATGCGTCTCCTCTACTGCCTCCTGGCGGCTCCCGTCCACGACGTGGGGGTGTACGCATGCATGTGCGTGTGGGGCGTAGCGGCACTATCCCGGCCCCCTCTTATGCTGGGGCGGATGTGGACAAGTTTTTTATTTTTGCATCGTCTGTGTCTTCAAACCATGTCTCTCAACCGCGACTCCTTGAGAGCGGGATGCAGAGGTCACAGATCCCACACACAGGCACACGCCCATAAAGGGGGCGAGGTGAGGGAACAAGAGTGCGGAACAGCCGCAGCAAGGCGTTCACCGGTGTCCACGCAGGGGCCCACGCCCGAAGCGCAGGTGCCCCGCTGCCGTGCCATGCCTGCGTCTTCTTCCGCGCATGATCAAGGGTGGTGATGCGGTCTGTGTACTGCGTGCGGGAGGGCGAGAGTGGTAGATGGTAGCGCTGCTGCACGCGCTGCAGCTAACGCCCCTTCCCCTTGTCATCGCTGTGGATGGCACTCAACGCGTGCAGGTGTGTGTGTGTGTGTGTGTGTGTGTTAGTGCCTTAGTAAAGAAGGAGGAAGGGGGGCGGGGGGCGGGGGCTGCGTCCCTCCACTACCGTCACCTCCTCCGCCCCATCGCTCCGCTTCCCTATCCCCATCTCCCTCTTTTGCTGTTGTTTTGCGTTGTGCGTGTGCGCAGATGAAGTGTGTGAGAACGACCGAAGTGTTTGATGTCCGAAAATCTGGTGTGCGCACCGCCAGGCGACGGTCATAATTCACCCCACCCCCTCATCCACTCCGCTGACTGCAGCGCCAATGAAGCAGCACCGCAGATGCAGCACACACCCTCACACGCACCTCTTGTAGAAGAGAATAGAACAGAGGCATCCGCCATAGCCTCTGTCTCGCCGTCCGCGCCACCACAAAACCCTCTTCTCATGATCTCAACGACACCGACGCCACCACTGTCGGCACAGGGCCCACTGGCGGCACGCAGACCTGCACCACATGTGTCGCTGACCCTGGCTCGTGCGGCGGATGCAGCCGGTGGTGCTGGAGCTGCAGCTGCCCTCATGGGCACTGCGGATACCGTGGCGAGGCCGATAGCAAGTCCCTCTCGCGCAGTCCACACGAGCAGCAGTGCGCCAGCGCAGCGTCCCCTAACGTCTGCGCGAGGCCGAAGAGCGCACAAGACGGCGCCCTTCGCGTCACCGCAGCCAGTGCTGCTGCGCAACCCATACGGCATGGAGCGGTCGCGCCTTGTCGACGCTCTTCACGGCGGCCGCCGCGCCGGCTTTCGCGCTCACCAACACGGGCCGACTTCCTCATCGCACGCCGACGCGGAGGCGCTGCTGTCGCGGCAAGATGCCGCGCTCTACGATGCGTGCGCCACGCGGCTGCGAGTGGTGCAGCAGGAGCGCCGCGCTCTGGCCGAAAAGATGGAGGCCTCAAAACAGCAGCTGGAGCACGTGCACGCACTCCTCGATGTGTGGCGTGAGAAGCCCCAACAGCCGCCCGCTACGGCACCGACAAAACAAGCGGAGAGGGATGGAGCAGTGCCGGAGCCGCAGCCAAGCAGCTCGCCGAGGAAGCAGGAGACGGAGAGGATTATACGTCAGCTGCGAGAGCTGGACAGGGCAAACGATGAGCTTCGTCGACGTTACGAGGCCCTCATGCAAGAGAAACGGCACTGCTTGACGGTGCACAACGCACGACTGCGGCGGCCAGCACCCGCGGCAGCGCCTTCCTCGACCATATCGCGCCGATCCTCCGCGGTAGCTGCGTGCAACGAGTCCAGTGCCTTCGCACGCAATGTAAAGACGCTTGAGACTCTCCTCGCTACTGCCATGGCGCAGCAACAAACACTGCAACAGGGGCTTGCGCTGGCCGTCGCAAAGGAACGCGGACGCATCACGGCTCTCACTGACCTGCAAGCACGCGGTTTTGCATGTATGTATGCACCCGAGCTGAACGGCAGCGCCATCACATCCGCCTCGCGCGAAGCGGGCGCTTGACCGTACTTCCCTTTACGCACACCCGCAAATAGACTGACACAGGTGGAGACTCTCTCGCCTCCCTCCCTCTCTCACTCCCTCCCCCCACACACACACATACATCGAGTAACAACGTTGTCGACACACTCGATAAAAGCGAAACAATGAGCGAAGCCCGTAGCGGCACAGACAACGACGCAAGATACATGCACACGCTGCCACGTGGCCTTGGGCCGGGTGCTCGTTGCGGTATCTTGATGGTGGCGTGGATGGTGAGCTGGCCTGTCAAGGGCGCACACTCACGGAACCAAAACCCGTCTCGTCTCCTCCGCCTCACTTGCCCGACCTCCATCGTCTCATGCAGCTCGCCTTTGATGACCCCCTCCCCACGCACACACCACACACACACATGTGTCAAGAAGGCACAGTGCCCTCCCTCTCTCTTTCCGTCTATCTCCCCGCTCGCTTTCAAGCATTGCAGCGGAGACAAACTCGCGCAGGTGCACGCGAGAAGGACCGTTGGAGCCGCAGAGGGTGGGGCGCCTGTACGCGTGGTATGAGCTGCGGCGCTGCATCACGGCACGGGTCACCCATCAACTCCTTGCAAAGCCGCACCTCATCTCTTCGACGCCTTCATTGCCCTCTCCCCTGTTCTTTGGCAGCGTCTTCGCAGGCACTCCCCTCCCCTCATCACATCTCTCTCTCTCTTACACAACCCTACCCCCCCCTCCACTTCGCTATATCCACTGTACGGGCGGTCCCCTACGTAGGTATCTCACCGCACCCAGCATCAGCAGTCGCCACCAGTCAGCCACAGCTGGCTTTCCGTCTCCGTCAGTGTCCTCTGCGTGCACGTGAGCTTACCACGGTGCTTCCTCATACCCCTCTTCCGCTTACTTTCATCTCTGCTCGGCTTCACTGCCTTTCTCTATTAGACACCAGCCCTCTGTCGCGCTGGTGTATCTCTGTGTCAGTGGCTGCTGTGGTTGTGTGCCCAACCCCTGCACTGCTGCTCCGCGTTTGTGTGTAGGCTTTCCGTGAGGCAAGCGTGTCTCCTGCCTTTTATTCGTGCCTGTGTGTTATCACAGGGGAGGAGGAGGAGGAGGGGGGCCGACAGCGGGCCGAGGTTCTCTCTCAGACGCGCACACGTTCCCTTAGTCTGTTCCTTCCGCTTCGTATGTCAATGCTTCCCCGCAGCAACTCGGCCACAGTCGCGCCACAGCCTGCCAGCGGTGGCGGTGCGCCCGCCTTCTCCGTTTCAATGTCGTCTTCAAGGTGGCCGCAACGAGGTGCGTCGCCGCCGCTGACCACGTCCTCTCAGGTACCGCCGTCCGCAGAGTCCTCCTCCGCGAACAGCTCATCATCGAGGACGTCGTCTTCCTACGCCGACAGCGACGACGAGCGCTGCCGCGTGCAGGGCTCTGGCGGTGGCGTCCGTGGCGCAGGTAACGCTGCGGCCGTCTCGGCAGAGGCCCCGAAGAGCCGCAGTACCCGAGCAAAGCTGTGGCTGCAAAAGAAACTCGTCCCGGATTTCGTGCACGAGTACGGGCGCACCGTCTACGGCGGCAACCCGCTTTCGCAGCAGACGCTGCCCGGCGTCTTCAACTACCCCCCGCCCTTCATCCTCGTACCCATCTTCTACGTGTTGATGGTGCCCTTCCTGATTTTGGGGACGTTGGTGCTGGTGAAGGGTCGTGAATACCACATCGTTGAGCAGGAATACAGCCACATCCACCAGTACCAGTACGTGCCGTCGAACTCGAGCGTGAACATCAACCATCGCATCCTGCAGTTTACGGCGGACGGCGTGACTCACGCGCAGGGCACGCGGACGTGGCTGGAGATCAACATCAGCCACCACATGAAGGCACCGGTGTACATGTACTATAAGATCGCCAACATGCACCAAAACCACCGCGACTTCCACAACGGCCGCTCCAACTCGCAGCTGAGGGGCAAGTCGACGATCAAGAAACCGTACTTGTGCCAGCCATACACGTACCCTGGCTTCCGCAGTGACGAGGGCGATACACCCATCACCATCACCGACGCGACCGGGGCGCAAGTGACGCGGCCGGCCAGCTACTTTACCTACAACCCCTGCGGCATCGCGCCGTGGTCCAAGTTTAACGACACGTTCATTCTCTACCGCAAGCTGACGCCGGCGGAGGTGCTGCAAGCGAACACCAGTGGCATACCGGTGCTTCACGGCGGCGTGGACAGCACGACGCCGATGACGCTGATCTGCAACGGCACTGATTTTGGGCTGCGAGGCGAGCCCCTCCACGGCAGCGTGACGAAGAACCACTGTTCCAAGATGGGCATCACCTGGAAGGCGGACAGGGAGGTTCGATTCCACAACATAACGCTGCGCGAGGACTGGTGGTCGCTGTACTACCCGTACCCGACGACTAACGAGTACCTGCGCAACGGCTGGTACCTGCATGAGCCGGGGCACGCGCTACCGGACCCGTCCGACTATGACCTGCATGTGTGGTTGCGAGCATCCCTCACCTCCAACTTCCGCAAGCTGTACCGCATTATCAACATGCCCCTCTACCCCGGCACGTATCTGGTGGAAATCAGCGAGTTCTACGACGTGGTGAGCTTCCGTGGCCGCAAGAGCGTGGTGCTGCAGAACGCCAACTGGGTTGGCGGCCGCAACATCGTGCTCGGTGTCGTGTTCATCGTCATGGGGTGTGCGTCTTTTGTCCTCGGCGTCACCTTCACGGTGGAGTGCATGCTGCAGCTCAACGGCGTGAACCGGTACAAGCGCCTGCGCGAGCCGAAGCGCAGCTGGTACGTGTTCTGGCCAAACGAGCCGGAGTTTGCGAATTACTATCAGCTGCGTCTGCGCCGACATATCCCGATGGCGCAGCTGCAGTTGCTGCGCAAGGCTGTAGCCGAGCTGGAGAGCTTGACGCGCGACGGCGATGTCAACAGGAACGACGTGAATGGCCAGCGCGCGTGAAGGGGCGGAGAGGAGCGCCACCCATAGTGGGGCACGCGACGAAACACTGTAATGTGTCGTTCTCGCACTCTCTGTGTTAACTCTCTTGCCTTCTTCGCCAGCTCTGCCTGCTGGCGATCTCGA
>NC_007250.2:370000-417500 GCF_000002725.2 Leishmania major strain Friedlin | reverse complement strand
GCTCCGTGCGTGTTATCGCAGCGTCCCGTGTCCACCCACCCCCACATACACATACTGTCTGGGGAAGGAAGCCGAGCAGCAGCCCCCATCCCCTTCATATCCCTTGCCCACGCGGAGCCGCTTCCGAGGAAAAACCTACAATGAAAATACGCACGCACACACACGCACAGAGAGAGAGAGACAGCGAAAGGCTTGCGTGGTGAGCGGAGGGGAGGGGGAGGGGGAACGAAACCGGAGAGTGGTACACCAACGCCACTTTGTGTGTCGAGAAAAGAATGAGCCCGCGTAAGAGGTGAGGGAGGGGAGGGGAGGGTGTAAACCAAGTGCGAAGACCAAAAAAGAAAGCACGAGCCGATGCGCATGCAAAACAAAAAAGAAAAAACAATGAACCACTTACGTGCTCCGGAACAATGAGGAAAAGAAAGAGGGAGACAGGGAAGGGGGGGAGCAGAAGAAGTGTTCACCGATGCCGCGCCCATTGCACACACACACATGTACACATGTGTAGACGTCCGCACACAAGATGCCGAGCGGGGGGGTTATCTTGGCCGCGGAGAAAGCGAGGGAGACACGAGACGACCGCGTGAAGCAAACAACAGGTGGGAAATTTAAAAGAGCCAAGTCGAGGAAAGCGAAGAGGATGGTGAGAAAGAAAAGGGAGAAGGCGAGGGGGAGGGGGCCAACGATCGAGAGAGCAAAGCCGCTGCTGGTGCTGGTGCTGCGTTGGCACGAAAAGAAAAGGGGCGAGAGAGAGAGAGAGAGAGAGAGCAAACCCAGGACGGTGGCGCGAAGTGCCAGGAGGCCAAAGGAATACGCGGTCAGTGCCACACCTGCTTCACGCAAGCACGTGCCATGTCATCCATTGGTCGGCGTACTTTGCGCTTACGAAATGCGGGGGAGGGCGGCGGCGGCGGCGGAGGGGAACAGAGAGAGGGCGTCTACAGGTAGCACAGGCACTCCGTCTCTCCCACACCACGCTAGCAGAAGAGCCAGCGCCCGTACCCCACCGCAAAAACAGCAGCAGCACCGCCACGCAACCAGCTACATTGGTCGCTCCTCTGCTCCCTTGACCCGCCAGCTTGCTCGATGCTATCACAGCGTGTAGGCCACGACAGCAGCCAACACAGCTGCCACGGCGGTAACGGCGGCGTGCGGAGCCGCGGCGGCATTCACGTTCGTTACGCACCGGCCCTTGGCGTTCAGCCGGTAGCCAGGGTTGCAGATCGCGCACTGAGTGGTGGACCCGGCAACGCACTCACTGCACTGCTTGACATTGCAGGGGGGGCTCTGCGCCGCAGCGTAGGTGGCGAGAACCACGAGGGCCACGAGCGCCAGGAGGAACTTGTTCACAGTAGAGGTCATCGCTAGGAGAGCACGAGAGAAGGGGAGGAAACGTGAAAGCTGGGGCGGTGGCGTTGGCTTGTGGTGCAGGCGACGAGAGGGCCGGTGGAACGAAACGCGTATGTGCGAAGCTGAAGTGAGAGCGTCTTTCGAATTTTGATTTCGTGGCTTTGAGGATAATCCGATGGTAAACGAGGAATGGGACGAGTAGAGAATTACAAGACGAGGGAGGGAGGGAGGGGGCAGGGGAGCAGCAGAAGGGTAGCCACGCAGTCGTGCTCAAGGCGATGTAGGCAACCTGCCGACGACGCGGAGCGCGTGAGAGAGAAAACGTGGGTGAAGACTTAGCATACACGTACACACACACACACACACATACACAGAGAGAGGCACACACAACTCATGCCAAGGATACCCAGCCTGTTGTGTGCAATCTAAGCGTGTGTTGCACTGCTCCTCATGGTCTTTTCTTCGCCTCTATTGTTGTTGTTCTGTACGTTCGCCCACTTGTATCCACGTGCGTGCGTGTGTGTGTGAGCGTTTCCTGTGATCTAAAAAGTACCCACGCGTAGACGTTCCTAGCGCGTTCCGCTCGCGCGCCCCCCCCCCTCTCTACCTGGTGACGCGTGTGCGTACTTGGGAGGGAGGGAGGGCGTACGCAAGCTATCGTACGACGCCGGGGCGCCTCGCAGTGAAGGGGGAGGGGATGAAGAGTGCGTCCTTTCAGTTTGCCTGCTTGCGTGTTCGACTAACACCTTTGTTTTTGAGCGTGTTCGAACGTCTCGCAGCTAGGGAAGGGCGCAAAAAAGGGAAGGGGATGGAGGGTGGCGCCAGGCATCACGAGAGACGTAAAGTGCAGGTGAGGTGCGGCACGCTACTGCTGCTGCGGATGTCCGCTGGCGCCTACGTTGCGCTCTTCGACGGCGCCACGACTTTATCCCGCGTCTCTCTTTTTCCGGGGCCGCACGCAAAAGGCAACAGTGAAGCAAGTGCACAACGTGCTGCCCACACTGCGAAAAAGGGGGGCGAATGAGAAACAGCGCCCGAGCGCGAAGGCGAGGAGGAGGGAGGAGACGCATCAGCATGTGCTATAGGGGTGCACACGACACCACACATTGACAAGCAAGCATTGGCGAAGGTAAAACAGTGCAGTCCGCCGTGCTTCCCCCTTCCCTCCCTCTACACACACATACGCACACACCTCCACAACACACCCGAGCACCCCACGGCAGTCACCCACATACGCGCGCACAAGAGGGGGAGAAAGGAGAAGTGTGGCCAAGGAGAGAGGGAGAAAGAAAAGATTACGTCGATTTTGAGTGCTGTCATCGTCGAAGTAGCATCTGTTTGCGCTGAGCAGAAACAGGAGATTCCATACGCAACTACACACACACATATATACACACACACCAACGTATATATATATATATATATACTTTAGACCCGCAGGAGGGCAGAGACGAGCAGCGCTGAACATATATATATATATATATGCATTCCTTACTGCAGTTGGGGGAAGGGAAAAAACAGAGCACACACACACAGAAACACACACACACACACGAACGGAGAAGGACGCACTGACACCGACGCCGCAACGACAGAGGCGAGAAGTGAGAAAACAAAGAAGAGAGTGTTGACGCCACTATTGTATGTATGTGTGTATGTGTGTGTACGCGCGCCTGGCGTGGTGTTTAGCGGAAATAGAGGACGCTCCGATTAAGAAGACGTCGGATCGTGTGAAACCACACGAGAAATGTAGACACATGCTTACACGTAGATGTGCGTTGTTGTTTCACCCCCCTACGTTTCCCCTCTGCCTCAAAACATGAGCTGAACTCTACACTCAACCCGGCATTGTCATCAGGCCCCATCCGCGTGGTGCGAAGCAAACCGCAGACACACACGTGTGTTACAGCAAGTGCCCCGACTCAGCGACCTGTGCACCGTCTCTGCCTCAAGCTCTCCTCCCCCACTCCACACAGCCGCTCCCCACACCATGCCGGTCGCCACCCCTGGTGCATCCCCCCTCCCCCTCTCCCTCGGGGCAGCACACGCAGGCTCCTCCCCACACATCAGTGGGCTGTGCGAGGGCCCGGCGAGGCATACGCTCGAGTCGCCCTGACACGTGTTGCCCATCGTATGGATGGCACACACGTGTTCGCTGCCGTCGGTCGCCCCGACGCACCGCCATCCCACGGCCGGACCCTGTCGCCGCCACAGGTGGGTTCTGCATTGGCACGGATAGAAGAGGGCTGCTTGGCTTCCCTAACAGAGAGATTGGGGGAGGGGGTTGCACGGGGTCCTGAGACACCACGCGCTGAGAGGTGTGCGTCCCCCCCCCTCCCGTCATCAAGGCAGAGCAGAGCACATCAGAGAAAAGGAGTAAGGAGGAGGAGGAGGAGAGGGAGGTGTTGAAGCCTCCTGGTCTGTCGGTGTCGCTCGCTGTTCTTCCGGCTCTTGGCCCACCGGCCTGAAAGGTAAATCCGCTTTCCGTATTCGCGGCTCTTTTCCCTTTCCTTTCGACGTTGTCCGCAGGTTCGGGGAAAGGGAGGGGGGAGGGGAGGGGGGAGGGGGAGGGAGGGGAGGGGAGGGGGGAGGGGGAGGGCTGCAGGCTGACGGAGCAGGCAAGAGAAGGGGATAGAGTCGAAGGGAAAGAGTGCAGAAGCCCAGTCCAAAGCGGGCGCGACAGGAAACGCGTGGAGAGACGGCGTAAAAGCCCGCGGAAGGGGGATGGCAGGGGAGGGGAGGGGAGGGGAGAGGAGGAGGGGGGGGCAGTGCGGGGAGCCAACGGAAAAGCACGGAGAGCTCCGAAGAGGACGAATGAAAAAGCAGCGCGGGGCGGAGTCGAAGCGAGGAAACGCTACCATGGGTGTGCAGTGGGGGGGGGGGGGGGGGGGTGGAAGGGAGAGGCGAAGCACGCAAAAGAGGAAGGCAGGAACGAAAAGGGCAGGATCGGGGAGGGAGAGGCGGTGTTCGATAAGTCGTGGAAGGGGAGGGGGGGGCGGTGGAACACAAGAGATGTGTGGGCGTCTCTCTTGATCGCTGTGTGTCGCGCCCGCACTGAGCATGGGAAGAGAGGGAGAGAGAGCGCTTGGCCGCTAGTCCTTGTGGGAGGAAGGGGAGAGGAGAGAGGTCAGGGAAGAGACCAAGCTACGAGGGGTGAGAATGGGTGCAGCTTGGGAGTGAAGCCGAAGCTGCACCTTAGCCGTGGCGCTTGTTTTCTCCTGCCCTCACACTTCACCCTTTGCTGTGTCATGGACTTGGGGTCAGGCGCCTGTGCGATTATCAGAAGCAACCGTCGGCGCCAAAAAATCAGTCGCATTGCCGGGCTGCGCACCCCCTTTTTGGTTGTTGTTTCCTTTTCCCACGTGCGGTCGAATTCTTTTTTGTTTGTTTCTTTGGTTTTACCGATGTTTGTTCGCTTTAAGAAGTTAAAGTGTGTGTGTGTGTGTGTGTGTGTGTGTGTGTGTGTGTGTTTCGAAGTTGCAGTAGTGGAGGAAGTCGGCAGCCGGGGAGGGAGGGGGAGGGGGAGGGGGGGTTGTAGCGGGACGATTTCTGTGGGTGGGGGTGGTTTGCACTTGCAACACAAAAAGATACATCACATTAGCAAACATAAACATACGACACGCCAAGCGTAAAATGTGGAGACGGGTGAACGCGTGAAACAGGCGGGAAAAGGGGGCGGGGAGAGAGAGACTTGACGATCACGAACATAAAACAATACCAAAGAGAGAGACCCCCTCCCCTCCCCTCCCCTCCCGCCAACAAAAAAAAATACGGCAACGAAGAAATACGCGCCATTCACGACCGACAACTAAAAGATGACGCTCGGAAACACACAAAACAACCAAACATATCAAGACAGAGACAGAGACAGAGAAGAACATCACACGCGCACGCAGGCACACATGACGACGACGAAGAGAGCGAGTCATGGCGGGCGGGCGGGGAGGGACGACCCAATGAAATCATGAGAATAGAGAAAAAACAAGCACCAACGCGACTACACCAAAAGAGACGACGACTGCCGAAAGAAGTGAACCGCTAGAAATAAAGGGGAAAACCGTGGGCACGGCGACACCAGAACGAACCACGCCGGCGACAACGCCAGAGAATGGCATGTCGATAATGCTATCAGTACTGATACACACACCACAGAGACAGACACACACACACACACACACACACACACACACACACACGGGCATGGAGCATATTGGAGCGCGCGTGCGTGTATCACGGCACAGGCAAAACTATGGGTGTGTGTGTGGGGGGGGGGGGGATGGGGGACGAAACGAAACCAAAAAGCGAAAAAGCACAAGGACGCAATTTCTCTTTTCCTGTTTCGATTGAACCCGCCTCGGGCTGGACTCAACATCGTGTATCGTGATCGCTGCCGCCCCCACCACCACTACCACTTCAACGGTATTCCTCGCTCACACAAATACGGAAAGCACAAAGGCACAGAACTGGCCAAAATACAATAAAACAACGGCATCAACACAGACACACACGGAGCGCCAACACCACCAAACCGACAGAAAAGAAAACGAACATACTCACAAAACATACTTACTTGTTTATTCATACAGACAAGTGCACAGACACATAAATCCCAGCAGCTTAAAATGAAAAACTGCCACGAGCTGTGTGTGTCTGTGAGCGTGTTGACGCTGTGTGCATGCATGTGCGAGTCGATGCGTGGGCTCTCGCGTGTGTGTGTTTGTGTGAAAGAGTCGGTATCGTCGAAAAAAAAACTTGCGACGGAAAAGAAAGGGAAAACGTCGCTTAGGTGATTTAGTTGTTGGCTTCCCGTTTTTCTGCAAGTGTACTGAGGATACCTACTTGACTTCTATCTTATCGAGATATATAGATATATAAATATATATATTCATATATCTTTGTCTTTTCGCCGCAGGAGGGAGGAGGGGGAGGAGGGAGGGGGGACAGTGTTCTTGTGTTTCTTCACTTCAGCTAAACAACGACAAAAACGGCAGGAGAAATGTATGTGAACAAGTGGGGAGAAAATGGAGGGGCGTGTAAGAGAGGGGGCGGGAGAGGGAGAAACGAGATGCAGCATGGAAGAGAAGAACGGACGAACGGGAAGGCCTTAAACAAAAAAAAAGAAGGAATGCCACGATAAAGGAAAAGGAGACTTGGTGACATGAGTCAGTAAGCGAGGGGGAAGGGGAAGGGGAAGGGGGAAGAGGGACCAAACATGTGGCGAGCACAAGCAGAAAAGGAGGCCAAAGAAAAAGGCACAGCCCGCTTCCGCACGTGCGCACGCATGCACATGCACACAAGAGCCGGCGCAACAGCAAAGCGCGGAAGCTTGCGGCTTGCTCAACCAGGGGAATAACGCCACACAAATAAGCGTGGGACCGCACAGGACCACTGCTAAACGATCTTCTTCACGAAGCCCTCTCACACATGCGCAGCGGAGGCTCCGCCATAGCAAGTGTTCCTCTATATTCCGCCACTGTGTTCTCTTTTCTGCCATTTCAGCCGTGTGTGCTCCTCCTTTCGGTCACTCACTTCCCCTTCCCACTTCCTTGTGCAGCTTCTGCACGCCTTTCGTCTTCTTTTGCCCTCTACGCACCTTCATTGTACCTTCACCTACGCCGACTCGAGAAACTGGAAGGACTCGAGGAACGCCTCCATATCACGCTCGTACTTGCGCCACGTCCCCGTCGCGCTCTCCCAGCGCACAAGCGTTGTCGTACCATTGCGAACGAAAATGAAAACCTTGCCGACTACCTCCACCCTCTCTTTCGGCGACACCTCCTGCATCTCCTTGGACAGGAAGGTGAGGCACTCCTGCTCCTTCAACTGCACGACCTGGATCTTTGTGATGGTGCCGTTCGCGGCCTCCTCCCGTATGCGGGTCGTCCACTCCTCAATGCTACCCATGCAGTCAGGGTCCGTCTCTGGCTTGCCAATGCGGATGGTGACAGTCGGTCCGGTCTCCTCAGGCGACGCGGCCTTGGACGGGTCCGACGGAATACCCTGCGGCGCGTACACAACAGTGCCATTGCCCAACTTCGTTGAGACGACGCGGCTGGCACCGATCACGTCGAAGGTGTAGCCGTACTCTGTTGTGATGAAGGCTGCGCCGCACTTCGGCTTCGGCGGCTCAGCCGACGGTGTCACACTTTTCACGGCGCGCACCAGTGCTGCCTCGGAGAGGTACGAGATGGCCTTCTGCTGCGGGTGAACAACAAGGCAGTAGTCGTTGTAAGTGAACGTCTTCTTCTCCTGTGTGCCGTCAAAGGCAGAGCAAATCGTGACGCCATCCACTGTTTTCTCTTTGCGCTGCTTGTGCTCAGTCGCCGGGGCCTTGCTCACTTCGTAGAGGGTGATCTCCTCTTTCTTCACGGTGGAGGCGAGCTGAAACTGTGCGAGGTGGAGTGCAGCGTCGTCGCCAGCATCCGGGTACGACCAGCTCCATGTGGTATCGATATCCATGGAGACCTTGCCGGTGTGCACGCGAAAGAAGCCGAGGGAGCTGGAGTCCATCGGGGTGACCACGATATCGCGCGCCAGCTGCGTGAAGATCGGGCGGTACTGATTCATGATCTTCGGGTTGCACATAATCTGAAATACGTAGGCGACGCCGTTGCGCACCTCCAGCAGATTGATAACCGACAAGTCGAAAAACGGAGGCATGCTCTGGGAGTACTCCAGAATATGGCGAAACGAGCCCTCCTGCACGCTGCTATCCTTGCGAACGATCGGCTGCACAACACCACCTGTCATCATAAGCATCTGTTGCATCGATAAGTCCTTTGAACGGTCCTTGAACTCGACAAGGTTCAAGTTCTCGCCACGAATATCCTCTACGGAGAGAATAATCACCGGCACGGCGCCGGGCATTTCAGCGTTCGGAAAATGCTCGAACTCCGGGTTCCACACCGTCACCATCGCCACATTCGGGATCGGCGACAGCTCCTCCCGAACCTCCCAGCCCTCCGGCACCTTCATCGAAATACCAAGGTGCTCGAACGTCTTGCGATCAGCGGTATCCGCAGCTGCCACTTTGGTGGCTGTCCGCTTACTGGCCACCTTAGTCTCCTCCGCAGAAGCAGCCGGTCTCGTCGGTTCCAGCTCGTCCAACGCCTCCTCAAGAAGCGACGCCGCCGCGTCGGCAGCTGCAGGGACCTTGACGTCGGCGTGTGCCGAGGCATCCTTCTTCGCTGCCGCGGGCTGCGTCGTTGGTGCTGCCTTTGTCTTCTCTTGCGACGTAGTCGCCTCGGAGGCGGCAGCCTCGGAGGACCGCGCAGTATTTTTGGCTACCGAAAAGGTCTGCTTCGTTGACTGCGAAAGGCTGCTTAGCGGCGCACAGAAAGCGTCGTCATCGTTGTCCTCAGTGCTCTTCTTGTAGGAGCGCGTGATGGCAGCAGTGCCGATGAGGGCAGCTGTCGCGAGCACGGCGCCAGTGACGACAAGCACCTTATTCGACGGCATTTTATGCAGTGCAAAGGGACCTATTTTTTTTTTTTGAGTGTGAGCAATATCTCTCAAACAAGCCACAATGTCTAGCAATACTGGCTTGTGGTGATGGCGCGGTCGAAGAAAATGAGGGAAAAGATGTATTAACGGAAAGAGAAGTGGAGCCAATGCAAGAGAAGACGAAGCAAACGCAGAGGAAAGGGTAAATGAGGAAGCGAACAGAGTTTTATGTCAGTGAAGCATCTTCGCCAGCATTCATTCAATCCATTCTTTAAAACAGATTGCTTTGCACTAGTGCCTCTTCAGAGGCGTGAAATAACAATGCGTCTCATTTCTTTTTCTACCTGTGAGTAAGAATGCATAGAGCTGCCTTTCGGTGTTTTGAGTGGTAAACGAGCCTTGCCTGTGTTGTGCTCGAGCAGACGACTGACACTTCTTTCGTTGTTTGATTTTCGAGTATTGCCTTTTCGTTACAACGGGCTTTCACCTCTATGGTCAGGGGAAAAGAAAGCGTTCTTTTGCGTTTCTTTCATTTGTTTGCATCTCTCGCATCCGTGTGGAAGAAATCGCGTAGCAGGTTCCAGCCGCAGAGAACAAAGCATCACTGGCCGTCTTGCAATCTCGCTCAGCCGCGTAGTCAACGATGAAAATACCCGTTCTTTTGAGTAGAGAAAGGTGCACATAAGCGCCTTTTTTGAAGCTTCATTGGCACCGCCACACACACATACACGGCACCGCAACACACAAAGAGGACGTCACTCAAACACTCTTTGACGAACCATAATCTTTGCACGGCAGAGTGGGCATTCCGTCAAATTCGCTGCACAAGACATGCACACGCAAAAGTGTCCGCACGGCACTAAAACTGTGTCTTTCTTGTCATAACAAACGAGGCAGGAGTTCGGCAGCATGTCGCCCGTGACACTCTTGCTATCATAATCACTATTGTTGCTGTCAATGGCCGGCGAGTTCCCACAAATTCCTTGATCAATGTAAATTGGGCAGCGGCCACTTTTCTCTAGTGCCCTGCCTAGGCGTTCCACCGTGAAGCACAGGGACGAGGTGGATGGTTTCCATTCAGCTAGCTCTTTGCAAAAGCACAGTCCTGTAAAATCCACGTTTGGGTGATTGTTTACGATCTTCAGCACCGAGGTATTCACGGACTCCGGAATGTGTGAGGCTTCGCTAGTGCGCGTGTAGGCGAGGTAAATAAAGGGCGGTTCTGCGGGGAACTGATGCGAGATCCAAATTTGGATAGGGATAAGGAAGGACTGAGGGACAGGCTCACTAGCAGCGCTGTGCTCTCCAGCGTCACCCCTCGCTATCATCGGGAAGCTGACAGGAAGCCCTCCGTAGAGGCAAATTTTGGGCTGCTCGGTGCTGCCCCAGGTAGTGATCTTCTTAGAGAAGCAAAGTGAGTTGCAGACTGCGTCGATGTCCATCACAATGCGGCGGAGGACCTCAGGTCTATAGTGGCTGGTGCTGCTGAAAAAACGAACCACATCGTCGTTCATCTTTTCTCGGCTCCAGTGTAGCCGCGCATGAGCTGCCCAAGAAAGCACGAGTGAAAAGAACACGCAGAGAGAAGAGAGGGGAAGATCAAAGAAAAGTTCTTCGTTTGTGTACCGAACATGTCGTGCTTGTGGCAAAGCGTTTCGTGTGTCACGTTTTCGATGCGAGATACTCTCAAAGCAAGAGAAGCGAAAGCTGCTCCTCCTTGTATGGGGTAACTGCAAGCTGGAAAGCAATCCTCCTGCGGATGCACAGCTATTTTGCTCATGAGGACAAGCTCTGGATTTACTTTCCTTTGTTTATCGCTCAGGCGCACCCTGATGACGGGGGACGCTTCCCTCAATGCGCTGTATCTCGGGGTCCAGTGCCCCTATTACATGTGAGGAAGTTAAGCGGCCCCCCTACCCCCCTATCAATGCCGAATCACTTCTGGTTTAACCGGGTCAAGCACCTAAGGCGCAAAGAGGGGGGGGTCAGAGCGGTTCCACACGACAGATGTCAGCGTCCAGGTCCTGGATGGTGTTGCATCTTGGAAACAAGACGCGCAATAGAAAAGCAACAGGGCATCTTTGTACCCCTGGCTGAAAAACAAGCAAGCACGCCTTAAACACATTCCTCTGCACCGAGGAACATCCCTCGTTCACGGTGGCGGTAAAAGCCGCCTCGCTATCACTCGCTTGACAAAGCGCGGATCAGGGCAAACATAGATCACTCTCCACACAAGCGCTGTAACCAAGCGATGAGAAGCAGCTTCCCTCCGCCCATCTCCTCTCATTAACACCATGTCGCTTCAGTAGCCGGAAGACCCCCGTCACCTTGCAAGAAAAGTGTTTCTCAGCCTGGTGGTGCCTTTCATCCGCGCAAAGAGGGGCAAGCAACTCTCATGAAAGGAACAGAACCCGGATGTCCGGGATGAAAGCCAGTTGCACCAAGAGATTCTGCAGATCGAAGAAAACGGCTGAAGAAACAAGACATCCTGTAGGGTTGCTTGCATACCCAAAGCATCGCAGCCGCGATAGCTCAGTTGGGAGAGCGTCAGACTGAAGATCTGAAGGTCCCTGGTTCGATCCCGGGTCGCGGCATACCTTTTCTGTTCTTCGAACAAGTGCTTCACGAGGCCGACACGCACTCGCCTCACAGTGCATTTTGTCACAGCAGCGACGTTTTCACACGAAATACGTGGAAGGCCTCAGATTATTTTTGCGTTAGAAAGGCGTTCTTTCCCTTTCGGCCGCCGTGCTAAAGAACAGAAGAAAAAAGTGAGGGGAAACCGGGAATCGGACCCGGGTATTCAGAGCCACAATCTGATGTTCTGCCACTGAACTATTTCCCCACCGCAAACTGCCAGTTTTTCCCTCAAGCCAACGGCGAACTGCTTGTCAAAAAGTAAGGAAGATAAAAGGAAAAGAGTACGGCACTCAGGGTTCCCGAGTCATCACTGACCTCAGTACTAACCGAGCCTGTGAGTGCTTAACTTCACAAATCGGACGGGATATGGTGTTTTCACTCAAGTGTGGTCGTACTCGGGAGTGCGCCGGACTGTGATGGTGGGTGGGCGTGGGGCAGAGTTGCGGCCGGGGAAAAAGTTACGACGGGCGGGGATTGAACCCGCGATCTCTCGCGTGTGAGGCGAATGTCCTAACCACTAGACGACCATCGCATGTCGTGAGCCGCACAGAAGTTGCCAAATGCGATGAAGAATTGGGGTGGTCTGCTGCTCAGGGTGCCTCTTCCCCCCCCCCCCTTTCAAACGACATTAGATACGGCCCTTTTTTTCCTGCAGCAGAGATGACTGCCAGTGTCGATCGCTGCACTTCGATGCCGCGTACTGAAATCTGCACACATTACCGAATGTCGGCATGAAAGTAATCGTGGGTTCTGTTCTGACAAGAGCACCTGTTGTTCCGCTGCACCTCGGAAACGCGGCGCTTCTCCAAACAAACCTGAAATGTCGTGCCTCGCAGCAAAGCTGCTGGCTCGACCCGCAAGCCTGACGAAAGTCTCACCAAAGAAAAGAGCTGAGCAGCATGACCGCTTTTTGTCGTTTCAAACGAAAAAAATACCGTGCGCAAGGGTCGTTCATGAATGGAACTCACTTTCCGTGAACTGCTACCCCTTTTTTGCTTTCTTCTCTAACTGCCACAGCCTGCACCTACGTACCAGCAGATGAATGCTGTCAAGCTACCGGAGGAGTGGGAGACGCTGTGCAGCACCAACGACGCAGAGGTTATCCACGAGTGTATCAACGGTGTTTTTAGGCGACTCCTGGCCAACTTGCTCTTAGACTTTAACAATCCCAAGCTCCGCCAGGTAAAAAAGGACAACAAGGCCCTTCACCGCCTCACAGATTCACTACCAGCAGGCTTCATCGAATTTCTTTTCTCAAGCATTGGTTTTGTCGAACATGACGATGTTTTTATCTTTGAGGGGTCCCCGGAGTCACTAAAGCACGGCGATGCCGTCTTATCTTACATCGAGGACAGCTTTGGCAAGGAGAGGCTACAAGCTGCCGAATGTGAACTCCACCGCCTCAGGAACTTGGCGATCAAAAAAGCCGAAAATGGCCTCGCGCCAAGGGAAATGATGACTGCTACTGCACCGCTGCCAAGAACGCAACCTCTTCCACAGGAAGAAGACGCAAAGCGCCAAGCTCAGCACAGCGGAACTGAAAAAGATGTGGCGGAAGAACATGCAGTTAAGGAAACTGTGCGCAAGACGCTCCTCAACACCGGACGTGTACGAAACGGATTTTTTGAGGCACGTGACTTTAGTGTCCGCATCATGCAGCACGGTCGTGTCTACGCCTGCACAGAAAAGTGTCCTGATCACTGTGTTGAGGTGCATTGGCATCTTTTGACTGGGAGAAACATTCTGTATTCCCACCTCGCGCACCTTTCTGCTGATGGGACGCGGCTCCTGCACCTAGGCCCCGAGCACGGATATCAATATAACAGTCTCCCTGGGTCGGCGAACTTTGGCAAAATGATACATTTTAGCGAGAAGCTAATGGATGAAAATGGAAGGCTAGTACACATCAAAAATGACGACAAACCCGTGACTGCGTGCATTTACTGCGGCCGCGCGTTCGCCCAATTGTTACTGTAGACTACAACTGCATATATACGAAAGCAGGGCGAATGATCTTTGGGAGAAAAAGCAAAAGCACCTCTGCTTGCTTCAAGCAGCAACTTACTTGAAATGCGTGAGAGAATACTAAGGACTCGAGTGATTCTCAAAATTCCTCGAAATCGGAGAGAAAAATGATGTTCCCTTCCGTTTGTCGAGCAACCGCCCTGTGTACAACAAGCGCGCACGGGTGTGTGACTTTTTAGGACGCAAAAAATGATGAATTTCGTGCTGAACTCAACTCTTTTTTTTTTCGATTGCACCAGCTGCAACTTGCCTACTCCAAATATTGGTCTTTTTTTTGAGGGTTGGTCGGCTCCGTAGCATCACAGCAGTCAGCAAGGCGAGCTTTCTCTTCGAGTGGGCCGAAAGACAGCGCAATCCTTCGTTTTCATTTTCTCAAGCCAATATGATTCTGTAATTCACATACTCATCACAAGTGAAGAATGAGGTATGGTTTTCGCAGGCTATGTTGCTTTCATCTTATCCACATATCTGGGTAAATTCATCAAAAGACTCAACAAAGACTCTGTCAATGTCAGCCTGCTGAGGGGCTCCATTGAACTCAAGAAGCTTGAGCTATTGCCTGACTTGCTATATTCCTGTGAGCACCTGCAACTGGAAAGCGGTACGATAGGGAGCCTTAGCTTCAAGATACCATGGCATTCCCTTTACCGTAAAAGATGTGAAGTGGTTGTGCGAGATGTTTCCATTACAGTGGCACCCAAGCACCAGCGCAGTGATACTGCGACAGCGTTCTTTAGATCGAAGGAGGAGTTTCTTACCGCCGTGCGAGGAGCTCTCGCGGATGCAACGAAACACGAAAAAACACAAAAAGACTCTAAGAGCGGCTTCCTTTGTCGACTTCAGCAAACAATTCTCAAGAATCTAGCGTTTCGCCTGGAGAACCTCTCTTTTCAATTAGAGGACAAGACCGGCTGCTGGAAAGGTCAAACCGCCAGGGTTCAGGCGCGATTTGGTAGGCTGACGTGTGAGGCGACGGACTCAAATTACAAGCCCACCTTCGTTCAACCTGAGGATAGCATTGCGAATGAATCACTCTACCGCCTTGTCTCGTACGAAGGTGTCTCGGTGCGCCTGCTGTACTCATCCAAGGGCGAAGAGCTGCTTCAACGACGATCATCGCAATCGCAGAACTCGGAGAGTGTGGACTCTTTCATCGACGCTGAGGAAGTTTTGGTGTCCTCGGAAGGTGCTATGACCATTTACTTGCAAAAGCAGTCGGCCACCGTGCAAACAGAGCGGCGCGTGTTTGCTGCGCTCATGACCAGAAAGACAACCCTTCAGTGGAGCGCATCGTGCACCACGGCAATCGGCATTCTCCTGGAAAGCGTGAAGCAGGCCCCGCGTCGCGCCTTCTTTTGGAGCAATCGACCCGCTAGCCGCATTCGAGTCGGCGACCCGGCTGGAACGTCAAGGTGGTGGTTCTATGCGATTGGCAAAGTGGTCACGTATCAGAAAGCGAGGCGCGATCGCCGACGGTTCGACTGGGCAGTATATCAGCGGCGGAAGCTCTTCCTTGCCAGCCTTTTCACTTTTTGCCTGCAACTTCTGAAAGCACCTTGGATTCCCAGCGGTGAAGAACAGAGCTTGAGCGAGGACCAGCTAGTGCGCACCTCTGCGCAAGATGTCATGGCGTGCTGGAATGCGGCAAGAGAGTGCTTTGCACAGTTCCAGCGCACAAAAAGGCCGCCACAGGGTAGCGCGTACGAGCAGTACCTGCAGTATTTCTACTTAAACGAGCAGAAGTCACGTGAGGAGCCGCTTCTGGAGTCGAGTCCTTTAACAGCGCTGCCAGCTGAGATCGGACTCACCATTGAGTGCGCAGAACTCGCAGTTTCTCTTGACCAAAATCTGAGGGGCGTCACGAATCAGACGTACATCGGCATCACTGCGAGCAGAGACAAGCTATGCGTACAGCTCTCCGCCGCCACCGCTACCGTTGTCGCCGAGGTAGACGAAGATAAACCCGTTCTCGCTATCACTGGCGGCGACACCGCCGGTGTATGGCTTATGGCGTCAAAGGTGGGGCACTCCCCAGCCAGTGTTGAGCTCGTCATCGAAGAGATGGTAGTGTGCCTCGACCTATCTTTTCAAGAGCTTCTGGTTACTAAGGTGGCCTCATATACTGTCGCCGCAAGGCCATTCCTGAATCAGGACTTCTCGGATGTCTCGACTGCTGCGGTTCTGGTGGGGAACAAGGTGGACCACCTGGAGGTGAGAACGCAGCAGGAGCCGTTCTCATCATTTAGCATCATTGTGAAGTTCGTCACTGGGAAAGCTGACGGGGTATGGTTGCACGCGCAGTGCGCTCAGCTAGCTCTCGCGCTGAGCAGGCCACCGGCGGTTGAAATACAAGAAATTAGCGCTGTTGTCAATGATGCCACTCTTGTGCAGCTGAGCTCGGTTGCCGTGACCCCTGCCGTAGGCAGTGACGGCATTCACATTGAAGTAGTGACCGATAGCGCCAACATCTCCACCAACGTTGAGGGGTTCGAGTACGTGAAGCTGCTTCTTGGATTCATGAGGCAGCAATGGTCTAGCCGCACGAACAGCTTTGTGTCTGACCTGCAGGCTAGGAGCTCAGGTGACGCGAAACAGGATGCACTATCCAAGGAGAAGTCACAGGTAAATCTGGCACTGCGGTTTGAGTTCATCGAGTACGGCGCGCTGGCGCTAGAGGCGTTTTCCATCCGAACTACCTTCGGTGATGGATGGCACATTCACCTCAGCGCTGCCGGCGGGACAACGGAGGGGTGGTGCCACAGCATTTCACCGCGGCCGCAAGAGCCTTTCATTGACATTCATGTATGGGCAGGTGCCTTTTTGGTCTACTCGCCGTTTGCTGACAGCATTGAGGACAACGGCATCACCTTCACGTGCAATTTTAACCACGTGACCGTGTGCCTCGGCAACGATCTTATATCTAGTCTGGAGTCTCTTTACGACACCGTGATGATGATTCTTTACGACGATGAAGACCGCCATGTGTATCTGAGTGAGCGCGACAAGTACACAACTCCTCAAATCATCGGGCTCTTTACAGGCAGCCATATGATGCTTCTCTTGGATAGCAAAGGTGGCGACTTGACCTTGCTGCCGGGACACGCTGATACTGCAGTTGCTGCTGCTGCTGCCACGGCGGCGGCGCGCAGCGCTGACTATTGCCGCCCCGGAGCGACCCCACTACCAACGCCGCCACCGCTCACCGTGGAGCTTCTTGGCGAAGAATGCCTGCACGTCTCTCTGCAGCGGTACGGTGACAAACGCATGGATGTCCACGTCGTGCTCCAGAGCGGTGTGAATGCCTACCTCATCGGTGCACCGGCCCACATACCTCTTTTCGTGCCGCGAGACAGTATGCGCGCAGAGGTGGACCTTCATTTGTGTTCGCCAAGTGCCATGGACTTGCCCATTTTCCCGTACGGCCGGCTGAACGTCGTTGTGAAGCT
The DNA here is from genome assembly GCF_000002725.2 of Leishmania major strain Friedlin. Taxonomy (NCBI): domain Eukaryota; phylum Euglenozoa; class Kinetoplastea; order Trypanosomatida; family Trypanosomatidae; genus Leishmania; species Leishmania major. The sequence goes on along the minus strand of NC_007250.2, from coordinate 400,596 downwards.
GTCCAACGTGGCGACCGTCATGCATATTCCAACACTAACGGCCGTCTGGACGTACTTCGACACACCGTCGTTGCCACTGTGCCGCCTGCGTAACATCGGCTTGCGCCTCCACTTTTCCTCTCGCCCCAGCCACCCCGGTGCGACACTCGCGCCGCGGTCGCCTGCCTCCGCCTCCGTCGAGGCGGTTGGCGCGGCCGCCTTCGCCCACATCTCGCGCCCCTCAGAGGGTGGGGCGAGAAGCGCCTCTGCGCCGGTGTCCACGCTCGCCCAGTGTGACGTGTACTCGATGCCAGTATTTCCATCCGATATGCGCCTGAGCGTCGAGATCGCTGAATCGGAGCTGTACTATCCATGGGGCGAAGGCAGTGTGGCGCCGCTGTACCTGCACGCCGAGTTGCCAAACTGCGAAGTTGTCATGCTGAGCCGAGACGGATGTGTTGAGGTGACTGTACGAGGGTTTATGACAATGCCCCGCGTCAGACCCGCCCTGCACACCATCCCACGTGCGATGAGCGAGACGACAGCACAGTCCGCAGAGGCGAGTACCACGCGCACCGTCGCTGAAAGCAGTGGTGAACATGGGTCGTATAAGAAAGCACCGCCATCAAGAACGTCCGAAGAGCACGCCGCCATCACCACTGATGCTGCTGTCGATGGGGGCAGCACCGCGCGGCCCTGCAGCAGCCGAGGCACCAGCAGTACCGCGCAACAGACGAACCGAAGAGCGCGCACCGCGCATTCGCCTGCCGCCGCACAAGCTGCCTTTCCGAGCGAAGAGTACTTGGCAGCACCACAACACTGTGCATCACCGCCGCTGGCCTCGTCCCTCATCCAAGTGCACGTGGTGTACACAATAGACAGCCGCCCGCCGTTCTCTCCGGGAAACCCCGACGAGTCTCTGCGAGTCTCCCTGACTGCCACCGCTGTGCCCGGCATGGGCGCACTGCCGGGACCTTTGCACGCAAGCCTGCGCTCGCCGGCTGAGGTGGCAACGTGGCTGACCTTCTTCACATTTTTCGATCTCACCAACACGGTCTCGCTCTCCACGTCGAGCTGCGCGGCCACCGTGTCACCGACGTTTGTGTCAGCGGGGAACAAAAACAGTGGCGGTAGCGGTGGCAGCATGCCCACATCTGCGGCGCAGAGCCCGCGCCGCCTCATCATGAACGTACACACCTCTCCGATCGTGTTCCATCTGCCCTTCGCAGCGGCGGCAGCGGTGCTGTGGGAGGGCCTGGATTTTGTGGCCTCACCCGGCTACAGCGCGTTGCGTATACCGAAGCTGGATGTGTTGGTTCATGAGCAGCTGTGGTGCACCGCAGCGACAGGGGTAGCGGCGTCGGTGCAGCGGCTGGCGACGTTGCGCGACAACGGCTACGCTGTTCTGTCTCTTCGTAGCAGCAGTAGCGGCAGCATAGGGGAGGTGGATATGGCGCCTGCGATACTGTTCGAGTCGCACGCTACAGGGCCAACGGCGGCCGAGGTGCACCGGCGATTGGTGCTGCCCGCTATCGTAGGGCATCTTGCCCACGCCACCACTCTTGTGCAGCTACAGCAGTGCTCCACACTTGCAGCCGTGAGCGCAGTTTTTGCGGCTCGAAACGCGCAGACGGCCCTACTGAACGCTGTGATTGTGCAGGAGAGTCAGCGCAGAAAGCTGCGCTACGCGTGCTGCTGTGCCACATCCGCCGGCGGTCGTGGGAGCAGCGGTACAGACGCCGACGCGGAGGCGCAGCTGCTGCCCTTACTTTCCCCACCCTTGGCTATCCACATCCATAGCGGCTGCCTCACGTTTGAATGGATGAGTGGACTACAACAGGGCCTGCGAGCGGGCGTGACTGTGGCCTTCGCGAATGCGCGGTGCAACGATTACGATGCGCACAACCACCTCTCAGCCGCCCAGCCCACCGACGACAGCTGCGATACCACCGCACACTGTCCACAGCGCTTTCCTCTAGCGGTGACCATGCCGCTTATCATGGAGGTGGAGGCAGTAGAGGCATATGCTTGGTGGACCAACACAGAGAGCACCAGCACGGCCGAAGCCGCTGTCGGCGAAGAGGTCGCATCGCTCGAGGACCCGCAGTCGACGAGTAAGCAGCACCCCAGCGTGCCATTGGTAACAGCTTGCATGCCACTTCTACTTTATCCTGTTCAGGTACACACGCGCATCGACACCGCCGCGCAGGCGGCGGACACGGACACAGGGAAAGCCGCACGTGAGAGAGGTACCACCGCGGCTGCAGCCTCGGGCACCTGTTTATCTGTCCAGCAGGAGGACGCGCGAGTGGCGACAAGCGAAGAAGAGCTGAAGCTCGGCTCTGCTGTGAGCAGCGGCGACGACACCATCGGTACAGTTGCGCGCCGCTCGCAGTCGCTCTCCAGTGCGACGCTTCACACAATGCCGTCAACCCCCAGCGACAGAAGCAGTGTCACGGCGGCAGCGGTACCCACAGCTATCATGTACCCCATGCGTCCCGCGGAGGCACTGCGGACGTCTGTCTTCCTAGTGACTCCGATTCACGTCGTACTCAACAACTCTGCATACGTTGTGCTGAGCGAGATGCTGCTGCATAAAGTTCAGGGGACGAGTGCAGCGACAGCAGCGGGTGCTCAGGGTGCGGCGGCGGAAGCAACACCGCCTGTCTCGCAGGGCGTCGCGATCGTCAGTCAGTACTACCTCAAGCACTGTGTCGTGGAGCTTCCGACGGCAGCGCGAGGCAGTGCCGCAATATCCAGTGACTCAGCCTCCTCACCTTTCCCAACGCTTGCCTGCAGCAGAAGTGGGCCGAGCAGCTACACTAGGAGCGTTAGAAACAGTTTTGGCGGCAGTTCCGGCGGGCATGCGTCTTCGTTGCTGGTCAGAGCGCAGGCGGCGCGCGCGAAGACGATCTATGTGTTCCGTTACGACAGCGCACCGAAACAGCGTGTGTGGGTGGAGAGCCAATCTCAACCATCATGGCAACCCGACCAACAGCAGCCAAATGGCGACAACTCGGTCGAAAAAGGGGGAGAGCGTGGCCTGGAGCCGTCCCTTAACGGCGCGGCCGAGATCGCTGAAGTGGAAAAGCGTGGCGTGCCGATGAGTCACATCCCCCTCAGCTCGCCGTACGCGATGGACGGGATGCGGATGCTGGAAGCGCCGGCAGCGCACGATGGTCCCGCCAACCTACGAGGTGGAAGGGTTCATGCAGGTCATTCGAGGTTGTCATCGCCGTCGATGGTGCAAGAGGAAAAGCGCCGAGAGCCTCATCGGCGCCCTCGCCCGTCTACGCAGGTCACAAGGGTCGTTTCAACGTTGGGGCCACAGGATGCCACGCAGCCTCGTTTGCCGATGCGCATGACTGTTGCGGAGGTATGTCTTAGGCTTGTCTACTACCGCGATGTCGAAACAGTCGCCGCCGCAGTCTCCGAGGAGCGCCGTTTCTGGCAGCGATACGCGGCGGTCCATGCCTCAGCGCGACGCGCAGCAGCGGCAAGTCCTGCGCCAGCTACTACGACCGAAGCGCCGTGTCTCATGACGTTCCTCGCCGCCAGCGTTGCACCTCTGCGATCACTCCACCCAGCCAGCACGAACAGCAGCACCGCACGAAGCCGCATAAGCAGAAATGCCAGCCCACTGAAGCGCAGTCGTACTCCTCTGCGCTGGGGCCAAGCGCCAGCGTCACCGGCATCTGCTCATCAGCTGCTGCTTGCTCCCACCGCCATGCTCGAGGAGGCGTGTGTGGATGCTTTGTGTGTACGGCTAAGTGGCATCATCGTGTCCCGTTTCACCGACGCGAGATCTGTCCAGCTTGAGTCGTGCGTGTGCACCTCAGTGAAGAGTCCCAGTCGGCCGCTCCTCTCCACGACTCAGGTGGAGCTGTACGTACCGTCCTCCGCTGTCGCATACCCGTCGGCAGGGGAAGCTGCGACGACGGTGACACGAGACCTTCAAGGAGCTACGTGGGTGACGGAGGTCCTGCGAGACATGGAGACTGCGCCCGAGGCAGAGAGTGTCGGTGCATCTCCAACGATGTCGCCAAAAGACACGAACGCCATCGCTGCACCATCGGCGCCGGTGTTGCCGCAGCCGAAGCCTTCTGACCCGACAAGACAGGCAATAAGGAGTCACTCGGCCGACTCGCCATCATCGGCAGCAGCCCCTACTGCAGCCTCGACAAGCGTCAATGGCTGGAACTGCAACGGCGATGGGGCCCATAGGCAGGCAATTGTGATGCAAACCGATGTGGGGTGCCGCCTAGAGACGTTGACTATCGACCTCAGCGCAGCCGCGTTGCGTGCTTGGTTAAGCTGCCTCGTAGAGCAGCCGGTCGCTGCGCTGCGGGCCGCTACAGAAGAGGAGAAGCGCGCGGAGCCTGTAGCCGACAGGTCCCAGCGCGCCGTCGTCGTGGCCACGACGACGACACCAATTCTGTCGCCCGTGCAGTGGAAGCCTGGTCAAGGTCTGCGCGTGCACGAGATTCGCGAGGCCTTCTGGAACCTCGAGCACGACATCACCCTCTCCCGCGATGGCCTCGTTCTTGTATTCTCCAGTCAAGAAACAAATCTACTGACGGTGTACCTCAACGGTCACGACATCACGCTTGACCCCTCGCTGCTGCACCGCCCGGCAGGGCTGCAGCGGGTGGTGATGATCGTGCAGGGCGGACTCACCGTTCGCTTTGTTGGCAGCGGCCGTGTGCGGCTCCCGCTTGCGCTGTGGAGCTCATCCCTGGTCGAGACGACGGCGAACGTTGGTCTGGAAACGGCGCTACTGCCCTTCATGGCGATTGGCGAGGGGAGCTACCTAGAATGCGCCCAGGTGCGGCTGGGCTTTACGGAGCCCTCGGCAGAGAGTTCAGCGGGGGGTGGCAACGGTCGTGAACCGACGGCTTCATCCCAAAGGCCTGTGCCCGACTCGTTAGCCTTCATCTCGAAAGCCTTGGCAGGGGTCAAAGCCGAGGAGGGAAGCAAGGATGCAAGCGTGGATGCGTCGCCACTACCGCCTCCGTCGTCTCATGCAGGCCCACACCAGTCGCAGCTTGTGCACCGCAATATACATCTTTACGTGCCGCACATCTCAGTCATCATCGAGCCGCGACGAGAGTCCCGGCAGCTGCACATCCGTACAGCGGTGGAGTCGTGGATGAGCCTCTGCAACGGGCGACTGCTGCGCGACGACGTGCGATGCACCGGATTCATGGTACTCTCGGAGTCCGTCTACGACGCGGCCACGACGACGGCGCGCACGACGGTGCTGGCACCTGTTAACGTGAGCGTGTGCAGCAGAAACGGGCGTCATCACGCTGTCTCGCTGGGGCCGGTGCAGGTGGACCTTGGTCGCGCAGACCTACTGATCATATCTACTTACGCTGGAGAGCTGCAGGCTCTTCGGTTGTATGCCAAGCACCTGACCCACAGCAAGGTAGAACGGGCGTTCCTCGAAGTCGTAGAGGCCACCTTAGCATGGAAAGCCTCAGCGGCTACCACGAATAACACCGGTGTGCACGGCGAGGAGGATGAGCACGACAGTGAGTTGTACGACGACGCTGACTCCAGCGACACGAGCGAAGAGAAGAAGGGGAATGAAGAGAGGCGTAGCAGTGGTCCTCGTGGAGGTGCTGCGCGCGAACAAAGTGTGGCGGCAGTCCCGCCGTCGAGAACCGACTTCGCTCACGCCAACCATGCCAGCGACGCCTCCGGGGAGGCCGCAAGTACAGCAGCAGTACGAGAAGGGGCGATGTCCATCGACCGGCCGTTGTCATCGTCGACAGGACCACGCAGAGAGAGCCATAGACAGCCATCGCGCCCCGCCACCATGCAGGGCTCTGCAACACGCAGAACTGGCACGACGAAGACGCTCCTGCGCCAGGCTGTTGCAGGAAGCGAGGTGCAGGAAGAGGTGCGTTCACACGTTTGTGCGGAGGACGACCAGACGTGCTGCGTACCCACTGTCGACGTGCGACGGCAGCAGCAGCAGCAACAGCAGCGTAGGCGCCAGCGGCTTCTTCGGCGGCGGCAGTCCCGTGGGTTCTCCTGGGTGGTATTTACTTTCTCCGTCGAGGTCATTTTCAGCGACCACCGCTACCCACTCATGCAGGTGTGCGTACAGGACGTTATGGTACGTCGCACATCCTCCTCGGCCCTCGCCTCCACCTCCCTGGTGCGGTGTCAAAGGGCGAGCGTGCGGGTCCACGGGCGTGGTCGCTGGGACGTGCTACTGAAGCCGAGCGCGGCACTGACGTGGTCGCTCACGCAAACGGTGTCGCGCCACAGCAGTAACCGGCACGTCTCCTTAGTGGTGGAAGGGGTCCATTGGCGATGCTCGCACCTTATCGTGGCAAAGCTGCTCTACATGAATCGCCAATTCAGCACCCTGGTGGCGAGCCTGAGGCGGCGCCTGACCATGGCGGCCGCTGCAGGGGGAGAGGCAAGCAGTGCGGCAGCACCGGCATCGGTCGCCGACGTGGCAATGACGCCTGCTGTGACGAAATTCAGAGGCGAAGACGACTCAGGAAGGGATACCAGCAGCAACACCACAGCGGACAGCGCCTCTGTTAGCACAGATGGTGACGACAGCAGCGACAGCGGGGACAGTAAAAGGAGCAGCAGTAGTAGCCGGCAAAGCAATGCCAGCACCGAAACCTTCTCGGACGCGAGCTCTCAGCGTCGACGACGGCAGCTTCGACAGGATGCAGCGGCGATGGGGGCCGGTGGCCAGAGCGCTGACTCTTCTCTGACAATGGAGGCGACACCATCATCATCATCGTTTGCCGCTTCCTCCTCCGTCGCGGTGAACGAAGTCCCTATCACTGCCGTCACTACCGCCGCCGACCGACTCGCGGCGACGATGCGGTCGTCTCAGCGTGGCGGCCACAGCAGGCCATCTATGACCGCAGGTGCGGGAGCACCCGCGTCGACTGTAGCCGTCTCCCCGGGGATGGCGACCCACCGCCTACTAAACAGTTTCAGCCACACCCTCTTTGCTGGCATCTGTGAGTGCGTGGCGGCGACGACGGTGTCGGCGACGGCAACGCCCGACGTGCTGAGTGCAGCAGCCAGATCGGCAGACTCTTCATCATTGCAGCCCACAGCAGAACCAGCAGTGCCGATGTTGTGGCGCTGCAACGAGCTCTACTGGCTGCCACCAGCCTCCACTACCGACATCTTCATCTCGTACCGCCGCGCCCACTCGCTGATGCTGACCTTCTTCACAGCCGAGTGCGTCGAGTGGGACGGCGTGAACTGTGTCTGGACACTGAATGCCAAGGGCGAGACAGCGCTGGCAGCAAGGGCAATCGTTAGCACCGCCAAGCCGTCACCAACGGTGCCTCCTCTGAGGCAGCAACAGCAGCTGGACACCTCCCGCGGCACTGTCTCTGCCGCGACAACGAACTGGTTCGCCTTCACGTCCCTGCAGTACGGCATGGCGAGGGCTTTGACCATATGCACCACCGCATCTAGAGGTGCGGTGGCCGCACCAGCATCCACACCCGCCACGGCGACAGGAATCAGTGAGTATGGCGGCGGCAATGGGAGTGGAGGTGGCTGCAAGGTGCTTGCCTACTCGTTAGCGCTGACCTGTGTAGACCCAGAGGAAGAGGCAGACACGTCACGCTACCCCATCGTGGTCGCCAGCGGAGAAAGCGACGACGATGGGTTGACGCCTGTCCCGCATCAGCAGCAGCAACGCCAAAGACATGCTCGTCGTCGGTCCTTCACCGCGTCCTCGGCCGACGCCTCCGCACCGCTCTCCCGCAGCGCGTCGTCCATGTGCGTGGGCTCGCTAAAGAAGGGCGGGGCGCTGCTGTGCGGCAGCACCTCAAAGGGCGCCGCTCTTCGAATGGCACGGGGGAGCAGCAGCAGCAGGGCCGATGCAAGTGACCTCACTTCCAACAACTTCGTACCTGCTCAGCGTGTAGAGCCGTTGCTGCACCGATCCCACGGCTGTTACGATCGCCTGCAGATGGCACAGTGTGGCGCCGCTTCAACCCACTCCCTCCCGGATCAGCGACGAAGCAGCGCTACGATATCGACGACGACAGACAACCAGAAACCCGCTGCCCAACGGAGAGGACGGCCGCACAGCCGCAGCCCCGGCCGTGTCCCGCCAGCGGTGCACCGGAGGTACCTGCAGCCGCCGTATCACGTCAAAACAGCAAGCACTCCAGTGCCTTCATGGCAAGATACTGAGGGAGGTGGCGGGGACCTTCTCGTCGTGCGCCTGCAAGCACGAAGCTCTCTCTTCAACGAAACCGGCTGCACGCTGCAGCTGCTGTCTTCGCTGCAACTGCTCACGGCGCTCAACTCGGTCGATGACGCCCCATCCTTGCCTACGACACTAACGACGGTGCCACCAGGCTGGCAGCTGCCGTTGAATGAAGAAGACGTGCACAACGAGGTGGTGCTGCGTGTGTGTTGCCCCTCGACCCGGTGGATGCCGTCGCCGGCAGCACTGAGTGCCACCACGGCCTCCCCTACCCGCGTGACGGTCTCCGGGCACACGGCAGGTGTAGCGGAGACGATGGACGACGCTACGGCGCACCTGGGCTGGTATGAGACGCGCACCGTACTGGGGCAACTCCAAAGTGGTCGCTTTCTCTCCTTTAGGCGCGTCGATGTAGCGGGTGACGCAGTCGGTCCACCCGTAGACGTAGCAGGTGCGGCAACAGCGAACGACTCGGCGAGTTCCTTGCACAGATGCGCCACTAGTAGCCGCCCTCGTGGCGATCATGATGAGCGGCTGCTCATACTGTTTGTTATCCATACGTATTCCGCGGACGGGTTGATGCAGCATATCTCCCTATACCCCCGCCTCACGCTTATCAACCACCTCGGCCTCACCGCGCGGGTGGTGGTGTTTCAGCAGGACCCGCTTGCCGGCCCACAGACCCCAGATGAGGCCACGCTGATCGCAAAATGGACGGCGCCACGTGTCGGACGTGGGCTTCACGATCAAGAACGTTTTTACCGCAGCCTTGTCGCACTCGGCATCCACGATGCTCTTCCCCATCAGCATGCCCTCCCGCTCCACCTCTGCACGTACGGCAGCAATCTCATCCTGGGCCTGTCGTTCACCCAGAGCACTGGCGACGCCTTCTTCACGGCGGACCTTCGCCCAGTCGTCACACACCTGCGCGATGCCGTGGATCGCCACCCGCGTCTGCTGCAACTGCGTGACAGCCACGGGCGGGCCTTCTACGTGCAAGTGAGCGTGATGTCCCGCACGGTGGTGCTGTCAGTGGCGTTGTGGGTGTACAACCTGACCGAGTACCCGCTGCTCATGAGCGACGGCTTTCTGCAGCGCCGCCTCTGCCCGGGGCAGAACAGCACCAGCGGCATCATCCCGTCGCAGGGGGAGCCGTTCCTGATTGGCTGCCAACTCGCTGACTTCACGCAGGGTTTCTTTGCGATCGGGATGGACGGCGGCTGGTCCAGTGCCGTGCCCATCGATGTCGGCTCCAGTGGCGTGTTCGTCTCCGTCTTGTCGCAGCTCGGTATCGCACGCAGCTGCAACTACTCGATTCTCTTTCCGAACGCGCAGGAGGGGCGGCCCATGGTCATCCAAATCACGCCGCGGTGGGTCTTCTACAACAACACGCCCAAACAGCTGCGACTTCAATTTCAGTTTCCTGGACTGGAAACGGCAATGCAGCAGGCAGAGAAGCGGCGACGACGGTTGCGGATGCGGGAGATGGACGCCACAGCAGCAGAAAACGACATCGAGGCCGCCGCAGTGCCTGCCGGGGATGCTGGTGCGGCCCTGCAGGGGGCGCGGCACCGACTTCTCCTGAAGGCGGACGACACCGTCGGCGCCCTCAACTCCATCGCAGCAGTGCAGCTGAACCCCGGCGACTACCACGTGAGCTGCATTGGTCCAATTGAAGGGAACCAATTCCGAGTGCAAGAGGTGTTGCAAGGGATACTGCCCACCATTGCGTCCATCGACGCCGCAGGGCGTGTCGGACATCGCGACGTATCGTCCTACTATGAGTCGCAGTACACCCCGTACATGGATGTCGACCGCCCAGGGGAAGCGACGTTCAACCTGTGGGCAGCGCCTCGCGCGCTGGGGAAGCAGTTGGCCGTAAACTACGGCAGTGACTTGATCGTGCAGTGGCCGTCGGCGCCGCACCCGACAGAGCTGGAGCCGCATGACATGTACTCGGCCGACGCCGTCATCACGGAACGCATTGCCGTGGCGGTGCAGAGCGCGGACAATGTGCTGGCGGTGCTTCTACAGCCGATTCAGGGAACGAAGATCCTCTTACAGAACCGCACGCAGTCGCACACCGTCATGGCGCGACAGCTGGGCAGCAGCCGCCGCAACTGCATCCCGCCTCGCCAGAATCGATTTTTCCTCTGGGAAGACGCGCGTCAGGAGCACACCATCCGCGTGCACCTTCTTGGCTACAAGGGCCGGTGGTTTGATGTGGACTTCAGCGCCGGCGAGTGCCAGGTGACGCGCCACGTCGATACCGAGGCCGCGGCCGCCGCTGAGGCGCTCGACCATGCACGCCGGCTACACCCGCACCCGACACAGGTGAAGCTGGAGGCGGAGCTGCACGGACGGACGGCAGCAGCAGCGGACTTCTCATTCCATGTGCGCGGCTACACAAACACTGAGAAGACGCGCGTCACGATCCTGGTGACAGAGGCCCCTGTGCCGGTCTACGCTGCCATCGACTCGTGGCGCACTTCGCAAGCCGTGTCGCTACGGATGACGATGGTGCAGCTGAGCTGGACACAAGAGATGAGCACATACGTGGCGACCGCGGCAAAGTTCGCGACGCCGTTCGCGATCGATGACGGTGATGATGGGGTGGTCGACAACGGTGCATCTGGTGTGGCGATCACGCCCGCCGAGGACACGGATCGTGGCGGCGATACCGCGGCGGCCGCGCTGCCATCCAGCGTAGAGAATGCAGCCCTCTTCTCCATCATCCTGGAGGGGGTGCAGCTGGAGCGTCTCGCCACGGAGGACAACGAAAACTTCTACCTCGCCGTGCACCAAATGCAGTGGGTAGATGAAAAGCAGAAGGCCGTATTTGTCTACCGGGCGCGCCCTCGCCTCCCGCCGGCCATGGCCACGCTGCAAGCTGCAGACGCAGCACAAAGCAGCGCAGGTGCAGCGGCGGCGATGCTGCGAACACCACGGCTCTCCTCCGCCTCCCCATCTTCTCTATCCTCGCCCTCACGTGCGAAGCCGAACCCGAGCGACCGCACTGGTAGCCTCACCAGGCGACGGCAGCTACATCGCGCCGGCTCGCCTGCCGTCGGCACAGCTGCAGCTGGTGCAAAGAGCCGTGACGCCAGTAGTGGCGGATATGGTGCGCTATTGGAGCCCATCACTGCCACCGCCAACCGCCTGCTCAGCACCGCTCTCGGGCGCAGCGACGCGTTTCTCCTCTGCATGGAGAAGCAGAACGATCTGGAGCTCAGCTACAGCCTCATCAAGTACGCTGATGGTGTGACGCGCTACACAGAGCTGCGCAACGTCCTGACCCCTCTCGTCGTAGTGCTAACCGACTTTTGGGTGGTGGATATGATCCAGGAGGTGCGTCGGCTGCGATTGCTGCTTGGTCTTCACAAGCAGTCGGTTGCCTCACAGACCACCACGACGTCGCCGCTGGTGTTGACGGTCTCCTCGCTCCGGCAGCAGCAACGGTCAACGTGGCGTTCCTTCGGAGACGAGGACACAGGCAGCGGTGTGATGGTTGTGGTGCCTGGCAAACAGGCGTTTTCCGACCCTTGTGCACGCCCCCCCTCATGGCGGCTGGGGCAACGCAGCGGCAGTGTGATCGTGGTGGACGGCGACACGGAGGCAGAGGTCCTGCCGTCCGAACAACCGACCCTTGCAGCCCAAATGGTCCCTCGGCACCGGTCCCCAAGCAAACGCACCAGCAGCGAAGACGCCGTGCGGCAGCGGCGGCCCGGACAACAAACCAACCCGCTGTCGCGAAGGGGCAGTCAAGGCAGAAACCGCGACGGCGACAAGAGCAGCGTGACGGCGACATCGTCCGTGCACACAAGACGCACTGGCAGTAGTCACACGCACAATAGTAAGGCGGGCAAGATGCGCAGCGCCACGAGGCGCTTGGTGACAACTACCCCAGCCTCCCCACGCCGCTACGGCCCGTCATGTGCCGCGATCGCGGCCACCGCCGTCACAGTGCCACCGCAGCAGCAGTACCAGCAGGGAGGCGGCAACACTGCAGGCTTTCTTTCGCAGGCCTTCTTCCTTCAACAACTCGTTCAGGAAGTGCGCACACGCCTGGAGCAGCGAGGGACGGATGTGATGGCCGGGTCGGTGGCCGCCCTCGCCACCCGAGGAGAAAAGCAGCTGCAGTCTGGTAGTGGAAAACTGTTGCTCCTGCCCGGAGGAATCGCCGGTGCAGGCCCCGAGGTGCAACACCGACAGCTGCTACGCGGAACCGCCTCGGCTGCTGTGCGCCATTACCAAAGCGCGATGCACCGCGGTGTTCCCGGCGATGGTCTTGTAGGGGCCACGACCGTGGACGCAGACGGGAACCGCGCGGTGGCTGACGTGGGGGGCAGCGGTGCCAGGGCTGCAGGCGATGGAGGAGTTGGCCGCGTCAGCACAGCCTCGTTCATGTTCATCGAGCGACTGGAGGTGCAGCGCGTGACGCTGTACGTCACCTTTGTTCGCCACAGCCCCGACCCACTGCGACCGTTGCTCGGCGCCTATGCATGGATGCTACCCAGTCAGCTATGTCAGCGTGAATTCTACCTCCCCGCTTGGACGCTGACGCGGCAGGTGGAAACGCCCGCGTCGCTGCGAGCGCGTCTTGTGCGGTGGGGGATGCACAGCTTGCGCGAGCAGTGGACCAAGGTGACGAAGCTCGGTACGCTGCTGGACGCGCTGAAGTTTTGGCAGCATAGGACGCTGCTTCTGCACGGTGCTCCACGGCCCTTGACGCTCTCCCGCGTGCAGAAGCAGCAGCAGCAGCAGCAGAAGAGGGGTGGCGGCGGTGGGCAGCCACTCGCTACCTTCGCCCCATGCGTATCATCGGGTGAAGAAGAGCACGATGAGAACACGGACGATGACGGCGGCAACGCGGATCCACAACGGGGCGGTGCGCAAGTGAAGAGCACCGTCGCTCCCATGGAGCAGCGGCTATGACGGCCGCAGAAGGCGTAGCGGGCAAGGGATGAAAGTATGGTTAACCCATCCTCTTGAAGGGTCTCTGTGGGTTTGTCTCTCTTTGTAGGCCATTGCCGTGTCATCAGCCAAGTGTTGTGTCAGCTTCAGCCCACTCCCACTCTCCAACACACGGGCAACGACTGCATCACGCCTTGGAGGCCTCCTTGCGCTGCTCAGCATCTTGCACATGCACCAGACATACACACACACACACATGTTTGGATCTGAGAGCTACATTGGCGATGTCACGCGAGCGTGTAAGGGGGCTGCTGTACGTAACCACCTCAAATGTGCAACACACAGAAATGATGGCACACGTGACCCTCTACGCGCGCTGCGACGGGCGGGGATGAAATCCGTAAAAGTGCGCCGCATCTCTTCGCCGTATCCACGGCACCTCACCCCTCGGAGGTGGTGGGGTGGGGCCTCGCGCACGTGGTATGGCGCCTGTCGCTCTCCACCCCCCACCCCGCCCCTCTCCCTCTCTTTCCTCCTCCACAACATCTGTTTTCGCCTACGCACTCGCCCTCCCCTCACCCCCAACACACACACACACACACACACACTAATGCACCTGCATCCGCTACTCATCCGCGTACACACGTGCATTCATCCATGCCACACGCACAACACACCCTCTGCGCATCTATCCCTCTCGATGCACACATGGGTATGATGCCTCCCTCCCCCTCGCCCTACAGTTCCACCAATTTTGTCCGTTGTTCAGGCCACTGATATCGACTCCATTTGTTGGGGGGGGGGACTATCACCACCACAACGCAAAGTTCATTAGTCGCCGTTCGTCTTCTCAACACATACCGTCCCTCTTCCCTCTCCTCTCCCCTCCCCCACATACACGCATCCACCACCAACCAACACCCGCCCTACCCTGATCCTTGTCTCCGCCTCTGCTAGGGTGTGTGTGTGTGTGTGTGTGTCGCTGGCATCTCCGTGACGGCTTTCGCGACGGTGAAGCTTCACCTTCACGCCGCTGCTGTGCCCTGTCCTCTTCCTCCTTTCTAGATTTAGTAGTGCATCGCCTCATCACGCCCCTCTCCCTTCCCCAGCCGCGTCTCCCACTGTCTTTCTCTCTCTCTCTCTCTCCTCAGTCGTTGACAGCCGCTCTTGCCGTCGCTTACCCCTTCTTCTATTACTCGCGCAGCACACATCCCGCACGGCACCGCCTATCGTTCTCTTTCACGGGGGTTCTCGACGAAGCGGGCTGTCGCTTCACCATCTCCGGTGCGTCTCTGCTCTACCCCGCACTGCTTCCTCGTACCCTTCACACACACACACACACATACCCTCCTCCTTCCTCCTCCTTTCGCTCGCCCGCACGCCAACCCGCACACCCGAAACGGCCACCGTGTACGCAGGTATGTGTCTGCCCCTTGGGATCAGCGTGTACACCCCCCCCTACGCGCACACCAGCATCTCACGGCACCGTCGTGTCCCCCCCCTCTTGTGTGTGTGTGTGTGTGCTCCGTTACAGGAAGGCGAGAGAGCGAACGGCAGGCTGCACGAGGAGAGGGGGTAGACCTAACTTCCATCGGCAAAGTCGGCCTTTTTAGACTGTGCGTCAACGCACGCAGCGCCCAGCACCACCACCACCACCCCCCTCCCCTCCCCTCCCCTCATCTCCCTCTCTGCAAGCTCAGCCTCCTGACCCAGCCTGTTTTCGGTGTTCTTCTGTTTCGGGGGCGTCCGCGCTCGTGTGCCGCAGAGACGACAGTGCCGACTTCCAACATCAAAAAAGGGGGAACGACGTGACAGAGGGTAGGTGAAGAGAAAGAGAGGTGTGTGCGTGGAGCAGGAGGGAGGGGCCAATGTCGTCACACGCAGCAGAAACCCCCAACGTCGAGGAGAGGGAAACGGCGGAGAGGTCAGTGACCACGACCGCCACCGCGACTGCCAGCACAAGCGCAAGCAGTGAGCGTGGATTGAAGGGGTGGAAGAATCGACTGATGAACTGGCGGAGCGGCAGCGGCAGTAAGGATAGCAACACCGACGTCAGAGATGGTGGTCGTACTCGCGAGGCGGCCGCTGCTGCTTCCGATGACACCGCAGAGAAGGGTGAGGCGCACCATGAGCAGCGTGCAGAAGGCGGCAAGCCCTCTGCGACGTCTCCTGCCGCGAACGACGCATCAACCGCAGCAAATCCCAACTCTGCCGTGGCGCAAGCTTCGCTGACACGCCCGATGAACATCTGGCTGCGCCGTGCGCTGGAACGGCAGGCAGAGTCCGCGATTGCGGAGGCTATGCGTGATGGCAAGCCGATTCCAGAGGCAGCAGTGGCGACCGTAGCCAGTATAGCACTGGGAGCCGCGGCTGCCACACCAACGCAGGCGGCCGCCGTCGAGCCAAAGAACAATGACGCCTCCACTTCCGCAAAGACGCTTGCCGCACCGCCCGTCGCTCCCAAAACGAGCTTCGCGGAGCTTATGCGGCAACACCGTGAAGGGCTCGTGCCGCCGAGCGCGCAGCCGCCCGTGAAGGTCACGACGGTGGTCAAAAGACCGAAGGGGACGAAATCGCCCACCCCCGTAGGGACGCCAGCGGCGGAGGAAGCGTTGCCTGCGCCGGCCCCAAACAAGAAGTGCGCAGCGAGAAGTGCCGGCCAGGCGCGCACAGCGCCTGAGGCTGCGCCGGCAACTTTATCACCGTCAGAGGTCGAGAAGACAGCAAGGGAGGAGGGCGAGCCGACACAGACCACCCCCACGACGGAGGCGGACTCCAGTGCAACGGCTTCCGCGGCTGTGGCAGTGCATCAGGCAGCGGTCCGCAAGCGCAGCAAGGCAACCAACAGCGTACCCGCGAAGCGCGCACATGACACAAGTGCCGCCACATCCGCAGCGGCGACACCGACACACGTAACGACGGTCAAAGGAAAGGCCTCGCTGGAGGAACTCCGCGCCCGGCGCAACCGCACCACCGCCGGCGGCAGCGCGAACCATCATAACACGCCCCACCCTGGGGAAGGAGGCGCTGGCGTGGCGAGCAGCAGCGGCGCCGGCAAAGCTGGAGGAGGACATTCACAGCAGGACGAGTACAACGACAGCGCCCTTGACGCCGTCAGCCGGCTTCTTCTTCGCTACTGCGTAGGCGACCGCACTACGGTGACGGTGCCATCGACAGTAGCAGCGACGAATGGCGTGGACGTGTCGTCATCGTCGACAGAGCCGGTGGCTGCCCCAAGCGCGGAATCGCCGCCAGCGTCTACGCAGACGACGACGGAGCTAGAGTTCCTCAATGAGCTGATGGAGTTCTGCGAGAACGACAGTGTCACGCCGGCGTCGCTGGAGCTGCTGCGTGAACTCTTCCAGCACGTTCGCGTGTTGCCCCGTCCCGCCAGTGCCTCGAATGCGGGCAAAAACTGTGCGAACGCAGACGCCGGCGCACCTGCTGTGCAGGATGGCATGGCGACGATGGTGGAGTTGGACGCCGAGGCCTACCGCGAAGCCGCTCGCCGGCGCGAGTACGTTCAGCAAGTCATCATGGTGCTGCTGAACCGCCTCAAGCACATGAAGACACAGGAGCAGCGGCAGAGGCAGAAGTGTTGTGGCGACTCCGCGGTAGAAACATCAACGTCCGCGGTAGCGGCATCGCCACAGCCTGCCACTGCCTACGGTGCGCCGTTCATCAAGGTCGGCGGCGTATCACTCGCGCCTCCGCCGATGTCCTCTCTATCACAGCAGCAGCAGCAGTCAGGAATAATGTACCCACAAGGGCAAAGGACGGCGTCTGCTGCGCCGTGGCCGAGCATGGCTGAGATGGCCAGCGCGTACCCAGACGAGGCGGCCGCTGCTGCCTTCACGTCGGATATGATGGCCTACGGCTACCCGAACCCGTACGCCCACCTCACTGTCTTCTCGCAACATCAGCCGGTGGCCCCACCGGTGGGCTGGCCGTCTCCGTTCCACTCACCCACAGCCGGGGCCCGCCGCGGCCGTTATGGCCACCACGGCAGCAAGAGCCTTAACAGCAACAGTGATGTTGCCGCACGCCTTGTGGCGTCGCCGTTCCCCGGGGCCTTCCCAATCATCCCCCCGCCAGCCACCACGGACACCTCCGCCGACGCAGAGGACCATGAGATGCAGGAACTGTTCCGCATGATACGGACGCAGCTCACCCAGCCTGTGAACACACAGTCGTCTAGCGTGACTGCCATCAGCTCGCAAGTGGAGTCAAGCGTAAGCTTGTCGGGCACAGCGCCCGTTGAAGTGTCTCAGGAGGAGAGGGCAGTGCTGCGTCACGTTCAGATGGACTTCAAGAAGCACATGGAGGAGCACCAGCAGCAGCAGCTAGCGGCAGCCGAGGGTTCCCCAGTGCCGCAACCGCCGCCGCCGACCGCACCGACGCCACCGACGGCAAGCCTGACCGCCCCACCAGGAACTGATGCCACACCACCGCGGCGCATGCACGCCACGCCTGGGGCCACTGCTGACACCTCAGACTCTGCTGCAGGCACAGCAACGGTAGCTGCAGCGGCAACGCAAGTTGAAAGTAGCAAGAGCCAACGCGATCAAACTCTCATGGCGAATCAGGCCAATTGCCTAGAGGAAAAAGGAGAGGCTGCAGGAGAGTCTCCCTCGGCGCGCAGCACCACCGCCCCCGCGCAGCAGCAGGAGGAGGAGGGAGGTATCCTGACCGGTAAAACGGCCCCAGCCAAGCCACGCGGAACCACCCTAAGTCTCAACGCCAAGCCCTTTGTGCCAGGCGGCGCTCGTGGAGGCAGCAGCAGCACCGCCTCCGCCATTATCAAACTCACCGCTACCACTGGCTCGACGCCTACGAAGACGACCTTCAACTACCACGCAAAGCCGTTTCTGCCCTCCGGCAACGCTAGCTCACTTATGCCAGCCCCCCCTCAGAAGCCCGCGAAGATGAACGTAGCAGCACCGGCGTTCGTTTCCAAGCAGCAGCAGCAGCAGCAACAACAAGCCATCGCCTTTCCCTCTGTCACCTTCTCTCCCCCCACGAGTGCGCCGCCGCTCAACGCCCCCACGACCAGCACGCCGGCCATGCCGTCACCACTGCCGAAATGCGTGGCCGATCCCTGGGCCTCTTACGAGATGTTTGCCCGTTGGCGGGACATGATGGAGGCCTACTACCAGAACGTGTTCGCCATGCAGAACGCGGCTGCCACGACGACTGGACCCTCATCATCATCGGCTACAGCCGGTGGTGCTGAGGACCACTCCCATCAGCTATGATAACCCTTTCACGCCCTGCGTAGAGGCGAGAGGAGGTGCAAACGGCACGGCAAAGGCGGTGCAAGGGATAGTGGTTGGGATGGTTGGTGCTAGCGGTGGCGGTCAGTAATGGGGAAAGGGGAGCGTGAAACTCGCAGCAGGCAAGAGAGAAGAGAAAACGCTCCCCTCCCCATCTCTTCCCTCTTTAGCCCCACCTTTTTCCTTCCTTCCCTCTCCTGTGTGTGTGTGTGTGTGTGTGTGTGCGTGTGTGTGTGTGTGTGTCGCCCACTTTGTGGTCGCCGTTTTCCTTTCGTATTGCTTTGGCGTTTTCCGTCGTCATTTTTTGTTTCTTTTGCCACCGTCTTTCTCTGTGCGTGCGTGTTGGTGCGTGGTTCACTGTCCACGCAATGGTCATCGTCATGATGACGCCCCCCCCCCATTAAACACACACACACACACACCTCCTCTCCCCTCCCTTTCCCTCCCCCTTTCCGTGGACGTGCACACTGTACACGACTTTCTCGTTTCCTTTCTTTCACTGCATTCATTTTTTCGTGTGTCTGTTTGGTGTTTTGGTGGCGGTTATAATGGGTGCACACGCACACGCACGCCCACTCCCTCTGTCCTCGGAGCTACTCCCCTGTGTGTGTGTGGTTCTCTCTTTTACTCGCGCATGTTGTGCCTCTCCTCTCCACTCCTTCCCCCTCAGCACACCTTGGCGGATGCGCGGCTATACACTGAGAGGCGCGTTGGACATGAAGAGAGCGAGCGAAAGAATGCAGCTGCAGTACGTCTACGTCTGCGTGTGTGTGTGTGTGTGTGTGGCGGTGCTCGCCATCTCTCTCTTCTTTAACATACATAATTCAATCCAACAAGAGCAACGCACCAAACCACACACAACGGCGATGCGCGTGTGCCTCCCTCATCGCGCGATGGTCCTCCGCCGTGTGTGTGTGTGGTGGGAGGAGGGGGGTATGTGGGCGACTTTCATACTTCCATGCTGCTCTCTACACCGTTGCATTCATGAGGCAAAGGCGAAGCGTGGGGTGGTGAGAGAGAAACTTCCGGTTGTGCTCATCCAAATACTAGAGCCGAAGGTGAGCGCATGAGGGGAGGGTCCCACGATGGTGGTGGTCGTCGTCGTGGTGGTGGGGATGGACGGAGACACGGGGCTCTCAACACCGTGTGCGACTTTGTTTATTTGTCTGCCCTACCTCTCTGCCTTTCCCCCACCCCCTCCCTCACCACACCACCACATACTCCACTCACTCGCTCACTGGTGCGCTGCCTTTGACAATACCCCCTCTTCCCTCTGTCTGTGATGCAAGCAACAGCTCTAGCACCCGATAAACGCCACCAACACCACCAACCGCCGCCTTCTCTCTCACACGCACACATCACCCCCCCCACACACACACACACTCTCGCTCAGCGACACCCTCTACATCTCCTCTCACGCCTCCCCGACGAAAGCGGATAGCGCACCCAAGCAGCAACACGCAGAGCCAAGGATGACCTACAAGCTCCTCGCCCCCCTCCATCCGGAGAGCGCGCGCGCCCAGAAGATAATGGTTGCCGCCGCGTACGCCAACGTCGACGTCGAGCTCAAGGTGTGCCAGTACGGCCAGGAGAACGAGACGCCCGAGTTTGCGCGCAACTGCAGCCCGTGCATGCGCTTCCCCTCCATGCAGACGGAGGAGGGCTACCTCTTCGAGTCCAACGCCATCATGCGCCACATCGCCCGTGTGGAGAAGAGCGGCGCGAAGCTGTACGGCGCCACACCCTTCGAGAGCAGCCAGGTCGACATGTGGCTTGACTTCGCCTCCAGCGAGCTCGATGCGCACAACACGCCGTACCTGATGGAGACCTTCGCCGGCATTCCGGCCCCGGAGAGCGCCATGGCGACGCTGGAGGAGAGCCTTGCGGGCCTGGAGCTGTGGCTGGAGACCCGCACCTTCCTCGTCGGCGAGCGCATGACCGTGGCCGACATCTCCGTCGCCTTTGCGCTGCAGTGGGTGTACCGCATGAACGTGAAGCACGGCGAGGAGCTGACGAAGAAGTACCGCAACGCGTACCGCCTGTACAACACGGTGATGCAGCAGCCCAAGACGGTGGAGGTGCTGAAGCAGTGGGGCGCGACGTTCGGCCCGGCGAAGGCGCCGAAGAAGGCCGCGGAGGCGAAGCCCAAGGAGGGGAAGAAGCCGAAGGAGGCGGTGGAGGACGAGGAGGAGCAGCCGGCGAAGGAGGAGAAGAAATCGAACCCGCTGGACGCGCTGCCGCCGAGCAGCTTCGTGCTGGACGCCTACAAGCGCGAGTACAGCAACACCGACACTCGAACGGTGGCGGCGCCGTACTTCTTCGAGCACTACGATGCGGAGGGCTACACGTGCTTCTGGGCACGCTACAAGTACAACGAGGATAACAAGAAGCAGTTCATGACAGCCAACCTTGTGCGCGGCTGGTTCCAGCGCATGGAGCACGTGCGCAAGTACGCCTTCGGCGTCGCGCTTATCATCGGCGAGGACGCAGCGCACGAGCTGGTGAGCTTCTGGGTGTTCCGCGGCAAGGGCATGCCGGAGATCGTGAGCGAAGTGGTGGACACGGAGTTGTTCGAGTGGGAGGAGATCAAGGACGTGCAGGCGGCGAAGGAAAAGATCACGGACTACCTATGCTGGGAGGGCCCGACGATCCCGCGCCCGGTGCTGGAGGGCCGCTGCTTCAAGTAAGCCAGCCTCTCGCATGAAGACAGGGTTGCTGGTGCTACATGCAAGCCGTAGTGTGTTGACGTGCATGCACGTAGGCAGCTTCACTGCCCTTTCTTTGGGTCTTGCGCACGTGTGCGTCCTATTATGTGTGTAACGGAAGGTTGTGTGCAGTGATGCGCAGCACCTCCTCCTGAGCTCTGAAGGAAGCTTCATAAGTTTTGTTTTGGTTCTGGTCTCGATCGCCAGTAATCCTCCTCGGGCACCGCGCACGCGCGCGGTCTCTCTTTTACGGACGGCATGAGACGTGAGGCTGGGCATGTGCCAGAGGAAGCGTGGCTGTGGTCTGTGTGTGCGTGAGAAGGGGAACGTCTCGGGGTGGGCGCGGATGTTTGGGCTTGTGGGTGAAGGAAGGCGTCGCTCCCCTCTCCCTCCCCCGATCCTCCTTTCTCCCTATCTGAGTGTGTGTGTGCGTGTGTGTGTGAGCAGCCCCTCCCCCCTTGGGCTCTCCGCCAGAAGTCACGCGACCCCAGCGTCTGTGCGCTGCGACACCGCAGAGCCGGATCGTGTTGCGCGCAGCAGACAACGTAGACGCGTGTGCACCCACGCACACGCACCACCGGACACCCACTGAAGATGGCTAGTAAAGTTTGGCAAGGAAGACGGTAAGCGACAAGCGGTAACGATCACAAGGGGAAAGGAAAAACTAGTTTCAACTCTATCTCTCTCTCTCTATATATATAACTTTCGATGTCGGAAGAGGCAGCGACGCATGACGGCGTTGGCACCTCTCCCTCTTCTTCCTCTCTCCTTCCACTATTCTTCCACCATAGCGCAGTGAAGGCCGTACACACACGCACACAGAGCCATGCAAGCTGGCACGGTGCAGCGGGTCGAAGGAAACTCTTGTCTCCACACACACACACACACACACCGCCCGTCTCTCCCTGTCACCTCCGCAAGAGGTCACCCACTGTAGTGCGTGTGTGGACATGTGCGTGTGTTGTGTGTGTCCGTAATTCGGCGGAGGAGGCGAAGATAGAAGGGCCTCTCTTGCGTGAGAGGAGGGCACCTTCCTCCGGTGGAGACGAGCGGAACGATGAGGAGTGAGGATAAGAAGAAAGAAATTCGGAATCGACGGCAATCATGTGCAATACACGCTGGAAAGGACGTGAAGGGGGAAGCTGCGCCCAGCGATGCACAGAGAGCAGGAGTGCATTCGCATATTAGGCATGACTGCGTCGCTGGTTCTGCTCTGGTGCACCTCATGGTACGAGCAGCTTGCTCGCCGTAAGCACGTAGTTGTCTTGCGCACGCACACGCACACAGACACACGCCTAACTTCCCTATGCGACGTGTACACATACGCCCAAAGCCGGCATCTTCCTCAGCAGACGGGTCACTCGCCGCTCTGAGAAGATGGACTGCGAGATGGGCTCTGCCGCGTCGCCACCGCCTTGTGCGAGTGGTTATCATGCACCCCCTCCTCTTGTGAACTCCACCCCCCCCCCCGCCCCCTTCTCTCCTTTATGGGTCTTGTGCCTCTCCTGCCCTTCCCTACCTTGTGCTCTTCGCCTTTCGCAGCGGCCGCAAGAATACGATTTCGTGCAGATCGCCCTTCGTGAGATACACGCACACACACACACGCACACGCATACACTCGACGCAGCACGGACAAGGGTCCAGGAAGCAGAAGCAGTCGTGGGAACAGAATGGTATCTGTGTCCGCGAGCCGTGGTGGCGGCAGCGGTGGCAACGGCAGCCTGCACGCTGGGCATCCCATCTCTCGCGTCGCGACGCTTCGGTGCAACGGAAAGGACACTGTCACGGTCGTGTGCGCTGGTGGATCGTGTGTGTCGGTGCAGCCGGCGCCGCGGTGGTTGACCTGTTCGCTGGCAAGCAGTGGGGCCGTAGCCGGGGGCCATGGTGGACTCGACAGCGCTACCGCGATGGCTGCATCATCTCCGCTGGGTATGGCAAACTATGTGACTGGCGATCCCCTCGGCGTGGCCGGG
Source organism: Leishmania major strain Friedlin (assembly GCF_000002725.2). Classification (NCBI taxonomy): domain Eukaryota; phylum Euglenozoa; class Kinetoplastea; order Trypanosomatida; family Trypanosomatidae; genus Leishmania; species Leishmania major. The sequence goes on along the minus strand of NC_007250.2, from coordinate 377,540 downwards.
CAGGAGGCAGGAAAGGGTGCTGGTGCCCTCTTGGCAGCGGTGCAGCAGTGCTCGGCGGAGCTCTCGCATGAGTTCGGGGACGGCGTGGCGCTCATGACCGGTGAACCCGCTGCCGCTACAACTTCCTCGCACGCCTCGCCACTGTCGCCAGAGCAGCGAGTTGCCCTTAGCGCCGGCGCCGTTACCTGCCTCTCTGTCGCCTCCCTCCCTGGCACCACAGACACGGCCGTTGCAGTAGTCGGCACCACAGTCGGCACCGTGGCGCTGCTGCTTATCGAGGGCAGCCGCGCCGTCTACAAGGTTGCCGAGTGCTCGCTGATGGAGTGGAGCAGCGGCGCCATCACGGCACAAGATGCCATCGTGGACGTGGCCTTCAGCATGGACCCGGCTGGACGGCCGGAGTTCGTCGGTGCCGCCAGTGCTGGGTGCGTCGTCGTCGTGGATGTGCAACTCCTCTACCGGCCATCTGGTAACAGCAGCCGCAGCACCGACGAGGAGGTCGGAGACACGGCGACGGACGCGCCAGCCGCCGTGGTGCACAGGGCAGAGTGGCATCAGGCGACGGAACTATGGTCGAACTCGGCACTTCGGGCCAAGGCCGTGGAAGCGCTTGAGCGGTCGAGCGCGCAGCTGGTGCGGCACTGCTGCAGTGACGTCTTCGCCTGCTCTTTCGTAGAGGCCGATGTGGTGCGCATTTTGGCTCCACAGCGCCTGCAGGCCGCCGTCGCGATAGACGTGGCGCTTGTCGTGGTGCTCAGCAGCGGTGCGCTGCACTACGTGGAGCGGGTGGTTGAGGGAGGCTCAGTGCGTCTCCTTGCGGAGCATCACTGGCAGCGGCTCGCCAAGGGTGCCGCCTTCACGTCGCACGCATCTGCGGCAACACAGGGGGCGGACAGCGCTGCCGAGAACGACTTTTCTGCGGATGGTACTTCGGTGCACCTCGTCACCGACAGCCGTGCCGTTCCGCACGTCATCTACCGCTACCGCCTCTCACCTTACCACGTCCAGGCATGCCAAGACGGCGGCCAGACGGCAAGCGGCGGCGGAGGTAACTACAGTATGGCGGCGTTGGCGCTGCCGTGCGCGACGGAGTCGGTGACGCATGTGTGTGACGCGCACCTGCACTTCAGCGAGAAGGATGCCGCGTGCCACGTTGTGCTGGCCGGCACGCAGCGTGTGCCTGTCGGTAAGGTCGGCTACATGTCGGTTGCCTCGCGTGTCGGCTCGCTAGGTCATGCCCAGCAGCAGCAGCACGCTGGCGTAGCTGGGTGTCGGACCCTCGCATGGTGGGCCGTCGTGCAGAACGCCGTCCTGCCGCGTCAGACGTTTGACCGATCTGCGCTGGAACGGCAGGCGCTCCAGCACCAGCACCAGCAGCAGCAGCAGCAGCTACACGATGGGCACGCCTTCCCGCCGTTTCGCACCAACGCTGGATCACCGCCCTTCACGGTGCATGTGCAGAGCAACACGATGGCCTTACCGTGTGGGCTCGGCACCTGTCCTGCCTCCGCGCTGACGTCTCCTGCGACCTCGTCGCCTGCCACGGCTGGGGCTGGTGTAGCTAGCGGCGTCAGCGCGGTCGGTCCCGGTCAAGGCAGTGGCTTTGCAGCGGCCTTCATGCTCACAGACATCCTTGTCTTAGCATCCGGCCACGAACTGTACGTTGGTGACCTCCGCGATGTGCCGCGGAGCGCCAAGACACTACCGGTGCCGCGTCCGCTGCGCTCCTTCGGCAGTGTCGTCGAGGGAATTACCGCCGGGCCGTACATGGACGCGCGGGCGGTGCTGGTGGCCACCGGCTCTCGTGTGGCCCCCGTATCGCTTGTGTAAGTGCGCTCTCGTTCAGATGAAAGCAACGTGAAGGCGCTCGTGCACAGTCCGGCCAGAAGGGCACAGACACGTGCACGCATTCGCTTGTCCCCCCTCCCTCCTTCCCCCCAGCTCTGTCGTGATGGCCACCGCGTATGTACTGAATAGCTGTGCACGTGTGTGTATGGTGGTGGTGCTGGGGGTGGGAGGTGGAGAGCTGATCTTGTTCTAATCGACCTCCCCCACCCCCAGCGCCCCCCAAGTGCCGTAAGTGATAGACACAAACCCCAAGTTGTGTAAGGCGGGCACAGTCGCTGAGGATGTCGAGAGCGAACGACAGGCGTTGTAGTTGTGTGTGTGTGTGTGTGTGTGTGTGTGGTGGAAGGTTGCGAGTGTTGCGCTTCCTCCCCCTGCCCGCCGCCACGGAGAGGGGGAGCTCGACGAGCTATGAATGCGTGTGCGCGCGCATGATCGCTATGACACCAATGACGCGCAGTGCCTGAGCAGTGCCCTACTGCCCCCCTCCCCTCCCCATTCCCGCCCGCTCGTGGCACATGTGTACCTCTCTCAACACGTGCGAGTGACTGCTGCGATGCCCACATCCCGATGCACACTCTCCCCACCACCACTACCGCCACCCCCTCCTCTCCCTCTTATCTGCTGTTTTTTTCTTGTGTGGTCGGGTACGTTGGTGGTGCGCGCTACGGCATCTTGTGCCTCTCCACCCAACCCACCACATCCCCGCGTATCTGGGCCAGCCCACACGACACACGGCTCAGGTGCAGCAAGCATACACGCTTGTAACTGTACACACGCACGCGCGTCGACGCCACCCGTGGCAATGGATGATCGATCGCTAAAGCTGGCAGAGGACTTCGTCTCGGCGCGTTACATCGACGCGGGCCGCGAGTCGTTGCGGTCAACGGCCCGCATCCTGCGCTCCATCCTGGCGCAGCGCTGCTGCCCAGATGAAGGTCTCACCGATGCCGCCATCGAGCTCATTCTTCGCCAACTTTCGCTCATGGACACGAACAACTTCGCGCGCCACGTCGGTGGCGGCGAGCGCGAGGGCCGCGTCGTCTCTGCCCTCGTTCGCATGCGACACTTCCACCTCACGCACGGCGTTGGGCGCTCCGGCGACTTGTTCAGCGAGCAGCCGAAAGCGGCCGGGTCGTCACTGCTATACAAGATAACGAACGTGCTTATGCTTGATCTGATACGCCAGGCCGGTGCCCCCTCGACCGCAGCCGCGGTGGTGGTGCCGATGGCGACCGGCATGACGCTGGCGCTGGTGCTTCGGTGTGTGGCGAAGACGCACATGAAAGAGCTGATGAAGGAGGCAGAAGCGGTGCAGCTGCAACGCACTGCGACGAAGGACTCGACGAGCGCAGCGTCAGCTGCCCCAGCACAGGAGCCGCCAATGAGCGAGGCTGATCGTGGTAGGCATGGCCGCACATCTCTGCCAGTCCCGGCAACGCCGCGCTACGTCATATGGCCTCGCATTGATCAAAAGACAGCCCTCAAGTGTATCGACGCGGCGGGGCTGGTGCCGGTGCCGGTACAGCTACGGCCGGCTGTGCCGCTGGCACGCTCTGCTGCCCTCTGCGCCAGCACCAACAGGGATAGCCTCGACCGTGGCCAAGACAGCATTGGCTCGCCGTCGACGCCAACGTCCTCGTCGTCGTTGTTCCTCGAGTGCCACGTGGACGACGTAGCCGCGGCCGTGAGCGCCGTTGGCGGCCCGTCGCAGGTAGTCTGTGTGCTCTCCACGACCAGCTGCTTCGCGCCACGCCTGCCAGACAACACAGTCGCCATTGCTCAGTACTGCAAGAAGGCTGGCATCCCCTATGTGGTGAACAACGCGTACGGGGTGCAGAGCCGCCGCATTATGACTCGCCTTGACGCGGCGCAGCGACTGGGGCGGGTGGACTTTGTGGTTCAGTCCGGTGACAAGAACTTTCTGGTCCCAGTGGGCGGCTCCATCATCTGCTCCAGCGACAAGGAGCGCTGCAAGGCCGTGACAGCCCTCTACGCCGGTCGCGCGAGCATGAGCCCCATCGTCGACCTCTTCATCACCGCCTTGAGCCTCGGCCGGCGCGGCATGCAGGCCTTGTGGAGCGATCGCTACAAGTGCCGTGCGCGGCTGATCCGGCAGCTGCGCGTGTTCGCGCGCGAGCGAAGGGAAGTGCTGCTGGTCGACGACACTGACGACGACAAGGCCGACGAGGATACCGTAGGTGGGTCGCAAAAGACCTCCAATGCTGCCGCGCCCCGTAACGACATCAGTGTCGCTGTCACCATGCGCGCCTACGGCCTTCCTGCCGCGGAAGCCAGCAGCAGTGGTGCCCAACGTGGGTCGGAGCAGGTGGGGAAGGTGACAAACTGGGCGGCCGCCCGCGCTCTCGGCGCGCAACTCTTCCGCAGCGCAGTCACCGGCCCTCGCGTCATCACTCCAGCACCGTCCACCCCAACCACGATTGCCGGCTGCACGTTCAGGAATTACGGCATGCATCAAGACAGGGAGCCGCCGTGCCCGCTGCTGGTGATCGCCTGCGGCATCGGCATGTCGGAGTCTGAAGGGGATGCTCTGATGGCGCGCCTTCGCGACCTGTGGCCTGTTCCTACATGAAGAGGCGCACGCATGAGCGCCCATGCGCATCTACACACCACAGCAAGACGAGAGAGAGAGAAAGACAACACGAAAGCAGGGCAGGACTAATGTATACAGATCGGGCAAGCGGGGTCGGTCACGTGGGCGCTCCACGCGGTGCGTAGCCACCTTGGCGCCTCCGTTGACATGTTCCGTTTTTGGAGGGTGGAGGCTGGGAGAGGCGTGAGCGGTGAAGCAAGGCGCGAGGACTCGCTTCGCCCATGGCCCCTCGCTTCTGCTCTCTGCCAACTCACACGGGCCCGCGCGCGCACGCCGCCTACCTTGGCCGCGCAGCGTCGACTGCTCTTAAGGCGGCAGTGGCAGTTGTTGCCCCCCTCCTCACCCTCCCCCTCCCTCTCCCTCCCTCCCTCTCCCAAGAAAAAAATAAATGTCTCCTCTCTCTCTCTCTCTCCTATCTCCTTTCCTCCCTCCTCCACTGCACGCACACGCACACGCACACCAAAGAGAAAAATACAGGCACACGTGCTCGTGTCAGCCATGGTGAAGCAGCGCATGACAGCCCTCGATGTGAGGGCGACGGTAGAGGAGATGCGGGCAACGCTGATTGGGCTGCGGCTGCTTAACATCTACAACATAGGCAGCAAGGTGTTCCTCTTCAAGTTTGGGCACGGCGAGAAGAAGCAGCAGGTGCTTCTCGAGAGCGGCACGCGCTTCCACCTCACGGAGCTGGCGCGTGAAAAACCGAAGGTGCCGTCGCAGTTCACTCTAAAGCTGCGCAAACACATCCGCGCCTGGCGGCTCGACAGCATCGCGCAGCTTCAGCATGACCGCACGATCGACCTCTGCTTCGGTGTTCCGTCGACAGAGGGCTGCTTTCACATTATTGTGGAGCTCTTCTCGAAGGGCAACGTGATTCTGACGGACTACGCGTACACGATAATGATGCTGCTCCGCACGCACCGCGACGACGAGGGGCTCGAGCTGAAGGTGAATCGAGTCTATCCCGTAACAGCCCCCTTTGTTGTCGCCGTGGCAGCCGAGTCGGCGGAGGCGCAGGAGGTCGACACCGCCACGGTTGCGTCCGCGGCGGCCTCGGCGATGAGGACAGCTGCGTCGGCAGCGGAGGAGCCGCATATGTCCCTATACCCTCCGCACGTGGACGTCTCTGGACACCTGCACGTGCAGCGCACCGCTGACGCTGACCTCACGCTGGCCCAACGGCAGCTGAAGGAAGAGCGCACGCGGTTGATGAAGGTGGACTGGGAAGTGGGGCTCAGCCGCAGCAACGACCGCACTGTCGTGCAAACCTTGGTGGCGGGCATTCAGCACTTTGGGCCTGACCTGGCGCAGCACGTGCTCACCGTCACGGGTGTACCGAACGCGCCGCGGAAGAGCTGGACACAGTCGACGGAGAGTATTTTCGCAACGCTGTGCCCCGGTCTGTTGGAAGCCTTTGACCTCGCCAAGGTTGACCTCACCTCCGCCGGCGGCTACCTCATCAAGCCAAAGGCGAGGCCCGGCAGCGCAGCGCATGCCTCAGCGCCACCAGCGCCAGGCGCCTCCGCCGGTGCAGCCGACCTCGTCGCCGTCGCGGAGCGGTACGAAAGCTTCACACCCATCTTGCTCGCCCAGTACGCAAACGACGGGGTGGAGGCGCTCTACCGCACCAGCTTCGGCCGCGTCTGTGACGAGTTTTTCCTCCTCACAGAGACGGAGCGCATCGACGCGTCGAATGCGAAGCGCAAGAACACTGCCAAGAGCAAGGAGGACAAGTTTGCGGCCGATCACGCACGTCGCATCAACGCACTCGAGACAGACATCGCGGCTAACCAGATGAAGGGCGAGCAGCTCATCTTGAACGCGGACCGCGTTGATGAGGCGATCCAGCTGATCAACGGTGCCCTGGCAACGGGCATCTCGTGGGATGCCTTGCGCATGCTGCTGAAGCGGCGCCACGCTGAGGGGCACCCGGTGGCGTACATGATACATGACCTCTTCCTCGAGCGCAACTCTATCAGCGTCCTACTCGAGACGGCGCTGGACGAGGAGAACGGCGAAGAGGACTGCGATGTGCCGCCGCTCGTGGTCGAGGTGGCGCTGTCCAAGACGGCGCACGCGAACGCGGCGGACTACTTCAGCAAGCAGAAGCAGTACCGCTCGAAGCTGGAGCGCACCGTTGCGGCAACCGAAAAGGCCGCGGCGGGGGCGGCGCGCAAGGGCGCACGCAAGGCGGCGGGGCAGAAAGAGAAGAAGGTGATCGTCAAGGAGCGACAGCGCAACTGGTGGGAAAAGTTCTTCTGGTTCCGCACCACCGCGGGCGACCTTGTGCTGCGTGGAAAGGATGTGCAGTCGACGGAGCTGCTGGTGCGGCGCGTAATGCACCTTGGAGACCTCTTCATCCACTGCGAGGTGGATGGGGCCCTGCCGTGCCTGCTGAGGCCTATGAACGACGTCTGGCAGGAGCTCGGTGGCAACAACGCAGGCGGAGATCTCACCGCCTCACCAGCGACTCAGCCGGTGGCCCTGCGCAGCGTGTGTGAAGCAGGTGCGTGGTGTGTCGCCTTCAGCGGCGCATGGGAGCGCAAGCAGACGACTGGCTCGTGGTGGGTGTACGCGTCGCAGGTGACGGGCGGGACGGCCACTGGCGCGTACCTCTACGCCGGAGAGCGGCACCACCTGCCGCCACAATCGATGTCGCTCGGGTGCGCGCTGCTCTTCTACGTCGCACGCACCGTGTGTGAGCCGGCGGCGGTCGCACGGGCTGCAAGCGCTGCTTGTGCCGGCGACGACGACGAAGGGGCGGAGCACGTGGAGGACAACGCCGTCGACTCGTTCACCGTGCTGCGGTGTGAGCTGCCGAGCCTCCTGCCGTCGCCCGCCGACTCCGGTCAGCCAAGCGGCCCCGGAGAAGCAGTCGTACCCGCTGATGCGGCGGCTGCGCTTGTCGAGTTGCCCTCCGTGGAGGCCCTTCGTGCGGAACAGCGCAAGCAGCGAAGCTTGTTTGTGGCAGGTGGCTGTAATCCTTCTGGCGGTGGCCGCGCGGGTGGGCGCCAAAAGAAGGGCAAGGCCGCGAAGAAGGGCGGGGCGCGAAACTCACGCGTCGACCGCGCAGGTCTGCAG